>NC_092234.1:73216965-73241965 GCF_036320965.1 Panulirus ornatus
CCGCTACTAACAAATGGTTAAAGGTGAGGTTTGTTCAACACTGACAGAGAGTTAAAGGTGAGGGTTGATAGTGAGTACACAGGAGTATTCCTACAGGTGTGCCGCATGGTAAGTAATGTAATGGTAAGTAATGTTAAAGTGGATGTTAAGCTGTCTCTCTTTGTTGATTGTTTGCACATCCGTTGTACATCCTCATCTTCTGAGACGATGTGAGAGGCTTTCAACTGCTGTTGATAAGTTTACCAATTGGCCAGATAACTGTTTGATTTTTTTTGAACAAGAAGCTATAGTTGTAAATTTTTCTGGATCACTTAAAAGACCATTGGTTCTACATTTGCTATCGAGAAATATGTTTACTCCTTATCAGTTTTGATAAAAGACTGAAATGTAACCTTACTATCAAAAAGCTTATCAATCAGAAGGTCGCTCAACATTTTAACGACATCTAACTTCAATTGGGGAGCAGATATTAAAACCATGCTGGAGTTGTATGACAGATCATGTACATCGAAACTGAACTCTGTTGCCATGTATATTTGTCGGCCACTCATAACGTCCAGATAATGTCTGACGTGCTTCATAATTTTGTATAAGAATTTACTCAGATCCATTCAAGTCCTCTGAATTTGAAAGTCTGCAGACACTAGCGAACTCTGTGAATTCAAAACGGGAAGAACTGAGATTTCAGTATTCTTTGGTCTTAAAGGTGCACCTTCTAACCCTAAGTATAATTCTTTGGCCTTAAACGTACACCATCCAACCCTTCATTGTATTTTTTTGGTCTTAACGTACACCAACTAGCCCTACATATCATATTTTGGTCTTTAACGTATGCCACCCAACCCTACATATTTTGGTCTTAAACGTACGTACCCCATCTAACCCTAAATATTATTCCTTGATCATAAACGTACATAATCTAACCCTACATGTAAGCAAGTTTTTAATGACAACAGGAATAAGGTGGTTGATCATGATCCAAAGTTATATAAACCTCCATCTCATATCAAAATGAAAGATGCCATTAATGAGAATCTTTGTGCATAAATTCACCTCCAGAAGAGGCTTTTGCTGGTTCCCTCCCTGGAAGGTTCCTAAGATCAAATATTATGGGGAGTAGATGAACACAACCAAAAGCAACATTGCGTCTATAATAAATTAATTCCTTCATCATGACACTATTCATGTAAACATATATAGATGATTACTGATGACTCAAGGTATGAATAATGTGTAAAATTTGCCTTCTGTAGAGAAGGAAAATTTCATAGAGCAAAACCGTGATATAGACGTTCCATGTTTACTGCAGAGCTGTATGGTATTCAGGCTGCACTTAAGTTGATCGAGTAGTCTCCTAAAAGCAATTCTAGAATTTACTGCCACTCCTAGAGCGTACTCCGAGCCATTCCACACTGCTCCAATCCTTCCCATAGATCAGAAGAGATCAGGTTGTAGAAATACATAACCTTTTCTCCACCTTGAAATCAACAACATTCTCATCTCACTGTAATAACTCAACAGAGGAGCAGTACTTATGTAGAATACATGATACTCCTTGGTAACTGAAGCCATTGAACATGACGATACGACCCTTGAACACGAAGGTTCGACCCCTGGATACGATGGCCTCGTTTTTGACCTGACCTTCATGGGTTAACCCAAATTGCCAAGCCATCATACATAAGCATCTTACAGTCGTGCTCAAGGGATGAAAGCTGTCCTGTAGCATCAGAGAATCGAAATCCTCGACATATAACTCATCACTTTAACTAGATTACTCTCTCTCTCTCTCTCTCTCTCTCTCTCTCTCTCTCTCTCTCTCTCTCTCTCTCTCTCTCTCTCTCTCTCTCTCTGGTGCCTGCTGTTTCAGCTACTACGTGCAACTCATAATTTCCACTACCACATCTAACATCACCAACACCACCATCATCAGTACCACAACCACCACTACTGTCGTCAGTAGTACCATCATCAATACCACCATGTCCAATGTCATCCCCCATTACTTCTACCACTACCATTACCAGTACTCCCATTACTACCACCTCCACCACTGCCACTCCCACTGTATCATCATCATAGACACCACCTAGTGCTATCAACCCCACTACTTTCACCACTACCATTATCATTAGCACTACGTCCACAACTATTACCTAACTACAGAAACATAACCAATCGTTTTCCAATCCGACAACAGCTTTCATCTTGCCACTACGTAGGCCCTTTTGTGGTATTGCGTCAACTGTGGTGTCAGTGGCAGTGGTGAGTGTGCCTGGCACATTACGTGAGGCCCTAGAAGTCATATATGTATATTTCCAAACTTTTGATTGCTTATTTGTGGACTTTCGGAGGTTGGACTGGTTGGGACTCGAAGGGTTTGCGGGTTGATAGAGTCAAGAGTGCATGTACTGGGGTTTTAGAAGGGGTTTGCCTTTAGCTTGTAGTAGAATGAAAACTATACTCAAACATTTTCATGAAGGGTAATATTATATACATTATCCGTCAGGCAAAGCCATCCTTTATTCAAAGGAAGTGCGATAGCCTCTCTTTGTCATTCACTTATAGGTCTTTCTTGTCTTTCGCTAAGGGCATCTAGAGCAACTTCTGTCGCTCTACCTTTCCTTCTGACGGTACTATAGCTGTCTCTCCCATAGACAAAGCAACTTTCTTTGGCTCCCGTTTCTCTAACTCCACCTTGGACGACTCTAACATTCCTTCACCCTCTGATGCTCCTCTTACTAATCCCTCTTCCCCTAATCTCTTTTCGGACTTCCGAAAAGCGCTTCTCTCTATGGACACAAGCAAGGTTTATGGTTCTAATGGCATCCATCCCCGTGTACTTAAAGAATGTGCCGCAGAACTTGCACCTGTGCTTGCTCGTCTGTTCCGTTTTTGTTTAAAAAACAGAAATCTTTCTTCTCATTGGAAGCATGCATTGATACATCCCATCTCTGAGGACGGTGACCGTTCTGACTTCTCTAACTATAGTCCTATTACACTGACATCTACCATTTCCAAAGCCTTTGAATCCCTATTCAACTCCCATATCCTCAGACACCTCGAAATTCAGTCTTCTCTCTGATCACCAGTATGGCTTCAGTAAGGCGAGATCCACTTGTGATAGTCTTTCCTATCTTGCTGATGTCTGGTCATCATCCCTGAAAGATTTTGGGAATTCATGTGTAGTTGCCCTTTGCATGTCTAGGGTTTTGACAGGGTGTGGCATTGGGGTCTCATCTCTAAGCTCCTCTCATTTAGCCTTCTTCCTTCACTTTGCTCCTTCACATATAGCTTCCTCTCCGGCCGATATGTGTCTGTGGTTGTTGATGGATTAGCCACTCCCTCCCCTTCTCCATCAGCAACAGTGTCCCTCAAGGTTTTGTTCTGTCCCTTACACTTTTTCTTCTCTTTTTCAGCGATTTCCTCTCCTCCGGAAATAATCAGATACACTCAAATGATGGCGACTCAGCAGTGCATTTATCCACATCTTCAGTTCTGCTCCTTCTCTCTTGACTTGGATCCTGTCTTGACACAGCTTCCTCAATAAACTCAGACTTGGACAGGATGTCTCAGTGGGGTAGACATAATCTAGTTAAGTTTGATGCCTCCAAGACCTAGCTCTACCCATCTCTCTGTCGAAAACTCCTCACAACTCTCGCCTATCCTTTGACCGTTCTGGAATTCCACCTCTTAACTTAATGAACATACTTGTTATTACAGTATCATCCACTCTTTCTTGGAAACTCTACATCACGGCAATAGCTAAGTCTTCCTGTAAGAAACTGGCTGTCTTGTTTAGGTGTCGAAACTTCTTTTCTTCTGAACAGTTGCTCCGTTTATACGAAGGATTGATCCGTCCTTGTATGAATAATTGCTCTCACATTTTGGGTGATTCTAGCTCCTGACTTGAAAGAATTGAGTCGAAAGCGGTCCGCCTTATAAACAGTCCCAGGCTAACTTTCAAACTTGACCTTCCTGTCCTGTGTCGCAATATTGGTTCTATAAGTATTACTTTGGGTTTCGCTCCCAAGATCTGGCTACGTGTGTGCCCCAACCACTAGCTAAACCACGCAACACTCTGTAAGCAATGTAACTATTGGTATTAATAGTCTGTTAACACCTGCCACACACACACACACACACACACACACACACACACACAAATATATATATATATATATATATATATATATATATATAAATATATATATATATATATATATATATATATATATATATATATATATATATATATATATATATATATATATATATATATATATATATATATATATATATAAGTTTGTTGAGTATTCCTGGTAAATTATATGGGAGGATATTGATTGAGAGGGTGAAGGCATGTACAGAGCATCAGATTGGGAAGAGCAGTGTGGTTTCAGAAGTGGTAGAGGATGTGTGGATCAGGTGTTTGCTTTGAAGATTGTATGTGAGAAATACTTAGAAAAGCAAATGGATTTGTATGTAGCATTTATGGATCTGGAGAAGGCATATGATAGAGTTGATAGAGATGCTCTGTGGAAGGTATTAAGAATATATGGTGTGGGAGGCAAGTTGTTAGAAGCAGTGAAAAGTTTTTATCGAGGATGTAAGGCATGTGTACGTGTAGGAAGAGAGGAAAGTGATTGGTTCTCAGTGAATGTAGGTTTGCGGCAGGGGTGTGTGATGTCTCCATGGTTGTTTAATTTGTTTATGGATGGGGTTGTTAGGGAGGTGAATGCAAGAGTTTTGGAAAGAGGGGCAAGTATGAAGTCTGTTGGGGATGAGAGAGCTTGGGAAGTGAGTCAGTTGTTGTTCGCTGATGATACAGCGCTGGTGGCTGATTCATGTGAGAAACTGCAGAAGCTGGTGACTGAGTTTGGTAAAGTGTGTGAAAGAAGAAAGTTAAGAGTAAATGTGAATAAGTGCAAGGTTATTAGGTACAGTAGGGTTGAGGGTCAAGTCAATTGGGAGGTGAGTTTGAATGGAGAAAAACTGGAGGAAGTAAAGTGTTTTAGATATCTGGGAGTGGATCTGGCAGCGGATGGAACCATGGAAGCGGAAGTGGATCATAGGGTGGGGGAGGGGGCGAAAATTCTGGGGGCCTTGAAGAATGTGTGGAAGTCGAGAACATTATCTCGGAAAGCAAAAATGGGTATGTTTGAAGGAATAGTGGTTCCAACAATGTTGTATGGTTGCGAGGCGTGGGCTATGGATAGAGTTGTGCGCAGGAGGATGGATGTGCTGGAAATGAGATGTTTGAGGACAATGTGTGGTGTGAGGTGGTTTGATCGAGTAAGTAACGTAAGGGTAAGAGAGATGTGTGGAAATAAAAAGAGCGTGGTTGAGAGAGCAGAAGAGGGTGTTTTGAAATGGTTCGGGCACATGGAGAGAATGAGTGAGGAAAGATTGACGAAGAGAATATATGTGTCGGAGGTGGAGGGAACGAGGAGAAGAGGGAGACCAAATTGGAGGTGGAAAGATGGAGTGAAAAAGATTTTGTGTGATCGGGGCCTGAACATGCAGGAGGGTGAAAGGAGGGCAAGGAATAGAGTGAATTGGAGCGATGTGGTATACCGGGGTTGACGTGCTGTCAGTGGATTGAATCAAGGCATGTGAAGCGTCTGGGGTAAACCATGGAAAGTTGTGTAGGTATGTATATATGTATATATGTATGTATATGTATATATTATCCCTGGGGATAGGGGTGAAAGAATACTTCCCACGCATTCCTCGCGTGTCGTAGAAGGCGACTAGAGGGGACGGGAGCGGGGGGCCAGAAATCCTCCCCTCTTTGTATTTTTTAACTTTCTAAAATGGGAAACAGAAGAAGGAGTCACGCGGGGAGTGCTCATCCTCCTCGAAGGCTTAGACTGGGGTGTCTAAATGTGTGTGGATGTAACCAAGATGTTAAAAAGGAGAGATAGGTAGTATGTTTGAGGAGGAACCTGGATGTTTTGGCTCTGAGTGAAACGAAGCTCAAGGGTAAAGGGGAAGAGTGGTTTAGGAATGTGTTGGGAGTAAAGTCAGGGGTTAGTCAGAGGACAAGAGCAAGGGAAGGAGTAGCAGTACTCCTGAAACAGGAGTTGTGGGAGTATGTGATAGAATGCAAGAAAGTAAATTCTCGATTAATATGGGTAAAATTGAAAGTTGATGGAGAAAGATGGGTGATTATTGGTGCATATGCACCTGGGCATGAGAAGAAAGATCATGAGAGGCAAGTGTTTTGGGAGCAGCTGAATGAGTGTGTTAGTGGTTTTGATGCACGAGACCGGGTTATAGTGATGGGTGATTTGAATGCAAAGGTGAGTAATGTGGCAGTTGAGGGAATAATTGATATACATGGGGTGTTCAGTGTTGTAAATGGAAATGGTGAAGAGCTTGTAGATTTATGTGCTGAAAAAGGACTGGTGACTAGGAATACTTGGTTTAAAAAGCGAGATCCACATAAGTATACGTATGTAAGTAGGAGAGATGGCAAGAGAGCGTTATTGGATTACGTGTTAATTGACAGGCGCACGAAAGGGAGACTTTTGGATGTTAATGTGCTGAGAGGTGCAACTGATCATTATATTGTGGAGGCTAAGGTGAAGATTTGTATGGGTTTTCAGAAAAGAAGAGTGAATGTTGGGGTGAAGAGGGTGGTGAGAGTATGTGAGCTTGGGAAGGAGACTTGTGTGAGGAAGTACCAGGAGAGACTGAGTACAGAATGGAAAAAGGTGAGAACAATGGAAGTAAGGGGAGTGGGGGAGGAATGGGATGTATTTAGGGAATCAGTGATGGATTGCGCAAAAGATGCTTTTAGCATGAGAAGAGTTAGGGGTGGGTTGATTAGAAAGGGTAGTGAGTGGTGGGATGACAAGTAAGATTATTAGTGAAAGAGAAGAGAGAGGCATTTGGACGATTTTTGCAGGGTAAAAATGCAATTGAGTGGGAGATGTACAAAAGATTGAGACAGGAGGTCAAGAAAAAGGTGGAAGAGGTGAAAAAGAGGGCAAATGAGAGTTGGGGTGAGAGAGTATCATTAAATTTTAGGGAGAATAAAAAGATGTTCTGGAAGGAGGTAAATAAAGTGCGTAAGACAAGTGAGCAAATGGGAACTTCAGTGAAGGGCGCAAATGGGGTGGTGATAACAAGTAGTGGGGATGTGAGAAGGAGATGGAGTGAGTATTTTGAAGGTTTGTTGAATGTGTTTGATGATAGAGTGGCAGATATAGGGTGTTTTGGTCGAGGTGGTGTGCAAAGTGAGAGGGTTAGGGAAAATGATTTGGTAAACAGAGAAGAGGTAGTAAAAGCTTTGCGGAAGATGAAAGCCGGCAAGGCAGCAGGTTTGGATGGTACTGTAGTGGAATTTATTAAAAAAGGGGGTGACTGTATTATTGACTGGTTGGTAAGGTTATTTAATGTATGTGTGACTCATGGTGAGGTGCCTGAGGATTGGCGGAATGCTTGCATAGTGCCATTGTACAAAGGCAAAGGGGATAAGAGTGAGTGCTCAAATTAGAGAGGTATAAGTTTGTTGAGTATTCCTGGTAAATTATATGGGAGGGTATTGATTGAGAGGGTGAAGGCATGTACAGAGCATCAGATTGACGAAGAGCAGTGTGGTTTCAGAAGTGGTAGAGGATGTGTGGACCAGGTGTTTGCTTTGAAGAATGTATGTGAGAAATACTTAGAAAAGCAAATGGATTTGTATGTAGCATTTATGGATCTGGAGAAGGCTTATGATAGAGTTGATAGAGATGGTCTGTGGAAGGTATTAAGAATATATGGTGTGGGAGGCAAATTGTTAGAAGCAGTGAAAAGTTTTTATCGAGGATGTAAGGCATGTGTACGTGTAGGAAGAGAGGAAAGTGATTGGTTCTCAGTGAATGTAGGTTTGCGGCAGGGGTGTGTGATGTCTCCATGGTTGCTTAATTTGTTTATGGATGGGGTTGTTAGGGAGGTAAATGCAAGATTTTTGGAAAGAGGGGCAAGTATGAAGTCTGTTGGGGATGAGAGAGCTTGGAAATTGAGTCAGTTGTTGTTCGCTGATGATACAGCGCTGGTGGCTGATTCATGTGAGAAACTGCAGAAGCTGGTGACTGAGTTTGGTAAAGTGTGGAAAGAAGAAAGTTAAGAGTAAATGTGAATAAGAGCAAGGTTATTAGGTACAGTAGGGTTGAGGGTCAAGTCAATTGGGAGGTAAGTTTGAATGGAGAGAAAAACTGGAGGAAGTAAAGTGTTTTAGATATCTGGGAGTGGATCTGGCAGCGGATGGAACCATGGAAGCGGAAGTGGATCATAGGGTGGGGGAGGGGGCGAAAATCCTGGGAGCCTTGAAGAATGTGTGGAAGTCGAGAACATTATCTCGGAAAGCAAAAATGGGTATGTTTGAAGGAATAGTGGTTCCAACAATGTTGTATAGTTGCGAGGCGTGGGCTATGGATAGAGTTGTGCGCAGGAGGATGGATGTGCTGGAAATGAGATGTTTGAGGACAATGTGTGGTGTGAGGTGGTTTGATCGAGTAAGTAATGTAAGGGTAAGAGAGATGTGTGGGAATAAGAAGAACGTGGTTGAGAGAGCAGAAGAGGGTGTTTTGAAATGGTTTGGTCACATGGAGAGAATGAGTGAGGAAAGATTGACCAAGAGGATATATGTGTCGGAGGTGGAGGGAACGAGGAGAAGTGGGAGACCAAATTGGAGGTGGAAAGATGGAATGAAAAAGATTTTGTGTGATCGGGGCCTGAACATGCAGGAGGGTGAAAGGAGGGCAAGGAATAGAGTGAATTGGATCGATGTGGTATACCGGGGTTGACGTGCTGTCAGTGGATTGAATCAGGGCATGTGAAGCGTCTGGGGTAAACCATGGAAAGCTGTGTAGGTATGTATATATGTATATATGTATGTATATGTATATATTATCCCTGGGGATAGGGGTGAAAGAATACTTCCCACGCATTCCTCGCGTGTCGTAGAAGGCGACTAGAGGGGACGGGAGCGGGGGGCCAGAAATCCTCCCCTCTTTGTATTTTTTAACTTTCTAAAATGGGAAACAGAAGAAGGAGTCACGCGGGGAGTGCTCATCCTCCTCGAAGGCTTAGACTGGGGTGTCTAAATGTGTGTGGATGTAACCAAGATGTTAAAAAGGAGAGATAGGTAGTATGTTTGAGGAGGAACCTGGATGTTTTGGCTCTGAGTGAAACGAAGCTCAAGGGTAAAGGGGAAGAGTGGTTTAGGAATGTGTTGGGAGTAAAGTCAGGGGTTAGTCAGAGGACAAGAGCAAGGGAAGGAGTAGCAGTACTCCTGAAACAGGAGTTGTGGGAGTATGTGATAGAATGCAAGAAAGTAAATTCTCGATTAATATGGGTAAAATTGAAAGTTGATGGAGAAAGATGGGTGATTATTGGTGCATATGCACCTGGGCATGAGAAGAAAGATCATGAGAGGCAAGTGTTTTGGGAGCAGCTGAATGAGTGTGTTAGTGGTTTTGATGCACGAGACCGGGTTATAGTGATGGGTGATTTGAATGCAAAGGTGAGTAATGTGGCAGTTGAGGGAATAATTGGTATACATGGGGTGTTCAGTGTTGTAAATGGAAATGGTGAAGAGCTTGTAGATTTATGTGCTGAAAAAGGACTGGTGATTGGGAATACCTGGTTTAAAAAGCGAGATATACATAAGTATACTTATGTAAGTAGGAGAGATGGCCAGAGAGCGTTATTGGATTACGTGTTAATTGACAGGCGCACGAAAGAGAGACTTTTGGATGTTAATGTGCTGAGAGGTGCAACTGGAGGGATGTCTGATCATTATCTTGTGGAGGCTAAGGTGAAGATTTGTATGGGTTTTCAGAAAAGAAGAGTGAATGTTGGGGTGAAGAGGGTGGTGAGAGTATGTGAGCTTGGGAAGGAGACTTGTGTGAGGAAGTACCAGGAGAGACTGAGTACAGAATGGAAAAAGGTGAGAACAATGGAAGTAAGGGGAGTGGGGGAGGAATGGGATGTATTTAGGGAATCAGTGATGGATTGCGCAAAAGATGCTTTTGGCATGAGAAGAGTGGGAGGTGGGTTGATTAGAAAGGGTAGTGAGTGGTGGGATGAAGAAGTAAGAGTATTAGTGAAAGAGAAGAGAGAGGCATTTGGACGATTTTTGCAGGGTAAAAATGCAATTGAGTGGGAGATGTACAAAAGAATGAGACAGGAGGTCAAGAGAAAGGTGAAGAGGTGAAAAAGAGGGCAAATGAGAGTTGGGGTGAGAGAGTATCATTAAATTTTAGGGAGAATAAAAAGATGTTCTGGAAGGAGGTAAATAAAGTGCGTAAGACAAGGGAGCAAATGGGAACTTCAGTGAAGGGCGCAAATGGGGAGGTGATAACAAGTAGTGGTGATGTGAGAAGGAGATGGAGTGAGTATTTTGAAGGTTTGTTGAATGTGTTTGATGATAGAGTGGCAGATATAGGGTGTTTTGGTCGAGGTGGTGTGCAAAGTGAGAGGGTTAGGGAAAATGATTTGGTAAACAGAGAAGAGGTAGTAAAAGCTTTGCGGAAGATGAAAGCCGGCAAGGCAGCAGGTTTGGATGGTATTGCAGTGGAATTTATTAAAAAAGGGGGTGACTGTATTGTTGACTGGTTGGTAAGGTTATTTAATGTATGTATGACTCATGGTGAGGTGCCTGAGGATTGGCGGAATGCGTGCATAGTGCCATTGTACAAAGGCAAAGGGGATAAGAGTGAGTGCTCAAATTACAGAGGTATAAGTTTGTTGAGTATTCCTGGTAAATTATATGGGAGGGTATTGATTGAGAGGGTGAAGGCATGTACAGAGCATCAGATTGGGGAAGAGCAGTGTGGTTTCAGAAGTGGTAGAGGATGTGTGGATCAGGTGTTTGCTTTGAAGAATGTATGTGAGAAATACTTAGAAAAGCAAATGGATTTGTATGTAGCATTTATGGATCTGGAGAAGGCATATGATAGAGTTGATAGAGATGCTCTGTGGAAGGTATTAAGAATATATGGTGTGGGAGGAAAGTTGTTAGAAGCAGTGAAAAGTTTTTATCGAGGATGTAAGGCATGTGTACGTGTAGGAAGAGAGGAAAGTGATTGGTTCTCAGTGAATGTAGGTTTGCGGCAGGGGTGTGTGATGTCTCCATGGTTGTTTAATTTGTTTATGGATGGGGTTGTTAGGGAGGTAAATGCAAGATTTTTGGAAAGAGGGGCAAGTATGAAGTCTGTTGGGGATGAGAGAGCTTGGAAGTGAGTCAGTTGTTATTCGCTGATGATACAGCGCTGGTGGCTGATTCATGTGAGAAACTGCAGAAGCTGGTGACTGAGTTTGGTAAAGTGTGGAAAGAAGAAAGTTAAGAGTAAATGTGAATAAGAGCAAGGTTATTAGGTACAGTAGGGTTGAGGGTCAAGTCAATTGGGAGGTGAGTTTGAATGGAGAAAAACTGGAGGAAGTAAAGTGTTTTAGATATCTGGGAGTGGATCTGGCAGCGGATGGAACCATGGAAGCGGAAGTGGATCATAGGGTGGGGGAGGGGGCGAAAATCCTGGGAGCCTTGAAGAATGTGTGGAAGTCGAGAACATTATCTCGGAAAGCAAAAATGGGTATGTTTGAAGGAATAGTGGTTCCAACAATGTTGTATAGTTGCGAGGCGTGGGCTATGGATAGAGTTGTGCGCAGGAGGATGGATGTGCTGGAAATGAGATGTTTGAGGACAATGTGTGGTGTGAGGTGGTTTGATCGAGTAAGTAACGTAAGGGTAAGAGAGATGTGTGGGAAATAAGAAGAACGTGGTTGAGAGAGCAGAAGAGGGTGTTTTGAAATGGTTTGGGCACATGGAGAGAATGAGTGAGGAAAGATTGACCAAGAGGATATATGTGTCGGAGGTGGAGGGAACGAGGAGAAGTGGGAGACCAAATTGGAGGTGGAAAGATGGAGTGAAAAAGATTTTGTGTGATCGGGGCCTGAACATGCAGGAGGGTGAAAGGAGGGCAAGGAATAGAGTGAATTGGATCGATGTGGTATACCGGGGTTGACGTGCTGTCAGTGGATTGAATCAGGGCATGTGAAGCGTCTGGGGTAAACCATGGAAAGCTGTGTAGGTATGTATATTTGCGTGTGTGGACATATGTATATACATGTGTATGGGGGTGGGTTGGGCCATTTCTTTCGTCTGTTTCCTTGCGCTACCTCGCAAACGCGGGAGACAGCGACAAAGGAAAAAAAAAAAAAAGGAAAATGTATATATATATATATATATATATATATATATATATATATATATATATATATACATATAAATATATATATATATATATATATATATATATATATATATATATATATATATATATATATATATATATATATATATACATATATATATATATATATATATATATATATATATATATATATATATATATATATATATATATATATATATATATATATATATATATGTATGTATTTCTTACATACATTTTTTGAAAGAAAACACCTGATCCACACATCCTCTACCACTTCTGAAACCACACTTCTCTTCTTCAATCTGATGCTCTGTACATGCCTTCACCATCTCAATCGATACCCTCCCATATAATTTACCAGGAATACTCAACAAATATATATATATATATATATATATATATATATATATATATATATATATATATATATATATAGATAGATAGATAGATAGATAGATAGATAGAGAGATAGATAGAGAGATATTTATACAGATATTTGTACAGATGTTTATACAGAAAAACTTAAAAAAATCCATTGACTTAGTTGAACTTGGTGTTTCCAATAATGTTTTCCAGGATGATGAAGGTAATTCTTATAGACGGAAATTTGGTCTTCCATGATAAACCCTCTTCTTCCGATTCTTAGTAATTCATTTATGGAATATTTTGAGACTGAAATCTTAAATTCAATTGATAATCATCTGAAAGTCTGGTTTAGTTGTGGCCATCCTCCCAAGATTGTGGTGTTTTCTTTAATATATCAAATAACATCCACCCACTATCAAATTCAAGATGAAATGGGAAAAAGAAGGCAAACATCCCTTTCTAGATGTGTTGGTCATTTGTCCTTTAAAATCTTCAGAAAGCCTATCAACTCTGAGTTATATTTATTATTTCTCAATACATGGTTCTTCTGTAAAAACGTCTGTAGTTATGTCTATGTTTTGAAGGGCACTACGGATATATGATCCCACAGGTCTCGTAAGTGAATGTAATCATACAAAACGTATCTTTAGGCAGTTATATTATCCCAGTTGGTTTGTGGAAAAGCTTACTGGAAAGCTAGGAAGACATTTCATGCTTCTTGCCATAAAGACGTAACAAATAAGGATGTCTAAAAACTTGTCCCTGCCCTATTATCCCCAACTTAGTTAATCTAAGACATATTCTAAAAAACAGTTCTTGTAATGTTGCTTTCCAGTACAATAACACCATCAGCAAAACCTTAACCTTGATAAATGATAGGCCAAGTTACAGATCAATTGAGAGTGTTTACGCCGTTAAGTATATTTATGTAGGCCAGACCGGTAAGTACTTTAACGTAGAGGCGTTATCGGCATCAATAGTCAGTACGCAGGGATGATCATAAACAGACGATCACTAAACATTGTCATGACAATGGTCACAGCTTGAAAATGATCACCTCATACACCTTGAAAATGATCACCTCATACAGCTCGAAAATGAACACCCCATAAACCTTGAAAATGATCACCTCATACACCTTGAAAATGATCACATCATACAGCTTGAAAATGATCACCACATGCAGCTTGAAAATCCCTGATGAGCCCTCCCCGCGTGACTCTTTCTGTTTTCCCTTTTAGAAAGTTAAAATACAAAGAAGGGGATGGTTTCCAGCCCCCCGCTCCCGTCCCCTTTAGTCGCTTTCTACGACACGTGAGGAATGCGTGGGAAGTATTCTTTCTCCCCTATCCCCATATATATATATATATATATATATATATATATATATATATATATATATATATCATACAAACCTCCAACAGCCAGGATCGAACCCGGGACCCTTGCGCAAAAGGCGGAAATGCTACCGCTAGGCTATGGGTCTGGCAAATAGGAAATAACTATTCGAATGCCATGTACTCGAATACCCTTCGACTCACGTTGGTGAGCAACGGGGTCTACACTAGTCATTTCCCAGCAAGCGCACATAGCCAGCAGACAGCACTTTGCCGAAACTAACCGTACAACGCGGTGGTATATGAATACGAACCATGTGCATAGGAACGCGCACCTTTATAGAACATACAAACCTTTAACAGCCAGGATCGAGCCCGGGACCCCTGTGCAACAGACGGGAATGCTACCGCTAGGCTATGGGCCTGGCTAATAGGAGGTAACTATTCGAATACTATGTACTCGAATACCCTTCGTCTTACGTTGGTGAGCAACAGGGTCTACACCAGTCATCTCCCAACAGCCGCACATAGCCAGCAGATAGCACTTTACCGAACCTAACCGTACAACGCAGAGGTATATGAATACGAACAAAGTACACCGTATGTACATCTCTCTTTTTAAGCCAGGTATTCCCAATCACCAATCCTTTTTCAACAAAGAAATTTACAATCTCTTCACCACTTCCATGTGCAACACTGAACACCCCATGTACAGAAACTGCACCCTCAACTGCCACATCACTCATCTTTGCATTCAAATCACCCATCACTATAACCCTATTTCGTGCATGAAAGATGCTAACACACTCACTTAGCTGCTCCCAAAACACTTCCCTCCCATGATCTTTCTTCTCATGAACAGATGCATAGGCACTAATAATCTCCCACCACTCTACATCCACTCTCAGTTTTACCAATATCAGTCTAGCGTTTACATTCTTAAACTCTATAATATTCTCCCAAAACTCCTGCATCGGGAGTAGTACTACTCCGTCCTTTTGACTTAGTACTCTCACCAACCCCTGACTTTACTCCCAGGACATTCCTAAGTCACTCTTTACCTCCCTCCGCATGTGTGCAAGGTAACACTAGGAAAAGACAACAAAGGCCACATTCGTTCACACTCAGTCTCTAGCTGTCATGTATAATGCACCGAAACCACATCTAGGCCCCACAAAACATTCCATGGTTTACCCCATACGCTTCATATGCCCTGGTTCAATCCATTGACAGCACGTCGACTCAATTCACTCTATTCCTTACACGCCGTTCACCCTCCTGCCTGTTCAGACCCCGATCACTCAAAATCTTTTTCACTCCATCTTTCCACCTCCAATTTGGTCTCCCTCTTCTTCTCGTTCCCTCCACCTCTGACACATATATCCTCTTTGTCAATCTTTCCTACTCATTCTCTCCATGTGACCAAACCATTTCAAAACACCCTCTTCTGCTCTCTCAACCACACTTTTTATGACCGCACATCTCTCTTACCATTTCATTACTTACTCGATCAAACCACCTCACACCACATATTGTCCTTAAACATCTCATTTCCAGCACATCCACCCTCGTCCGCACAACTTTATCCATAGCCCATACCTCACAACCACATAACCTTGTAGGAACCAATATTCCTTCAAACATACCCATTTTTGCTTTCCAAGATAACGTTCTCGACTTCCAGACATTTTTCAACGCTCCCAGAACTTTTGCCCCCTCCCCCACCCTATGATTCACTTCCGCTTCCATAGTTCCACCCGCTGCCAAATCCACTCCCAGATATCTAAAACACTTCAGTTCCACCAGTTTTTCTCCATTCAAACTTACCTCCCAGTTGACTTGTCCCTCAACCCTACTGTACCCAATAACCTTGCTCTTATTCACATTTACTCTCAGCTTTCTTCTTTGCACACTTTACCAAACTCAGTCACCAGCTTCTGCAGTTTTTCACCCGAATCAGACACCAGCGCTGTATTATCAGCAAGCAACAACTGACACTTCCCAAGCTCTCTCATCCACAACATACTACATACTTGCCTCTCTTTCCAAAACTCTTGCATTCACCTCCCTAACAACTCCATCCATAAACAAATTAAGCAACCATGGAGACATCACGCACCCCTGCCGCAAACCAACATTCACTGAGAACCAATCATTTTCCTCTCTTCCTACACGTACACATGCCTTACATCCTCGATAAAAACATTTCACTGCTTCTAACAACTTACCTCCCACAACATGTATTCTTAATACCTTCCACAGAGCATCTATATCAACTCTATCATATGCCTTCTCCAGATCCATAAATGCTACATACAAATCCATTTGCTTTTCTAAGTATTTCTCACATACATTCTTCAATGCAAACACCTGATCCACACATCCTCTACCACTTCTGAAACCACATTGCTCTTCCCCAGTCTGATACTCTGTACATGCCTACACCCTCTCAATCAATACCCTCCCATATAATTTCCCAGGAATACTCAACAAACTTATATATATATATATATATATATATATATTTTTTTTTTTTGCTTTGTCGCTGTCTCCCGCGTTTGCGAGGTAGCGCAAGGAAACAGACGAAAGAAATGGCCCAACCCACCCCCATACACATGTATATACATACGTCCACACACGCAAATATACATACCTACACAGCTTTCCATGGTTTACCCCAGACGCTTCACATGCCCTGATTCAATCCACTGACAGCACGTCAACCACGGTATACCACATCGATCCAATTCACTCTATTCCTTGCCCTCCTTTCACCCTCCTGCATGTTCAGGCCCCGATCACACAAAATCTTTTTCACTCCATCTTTCCACCTCCAATTTGGTCTCCCACTTCTCGTTCCCTCCACCTCCGACACATATATCCTCTTGGTCAATCTTTCCTCACTCATTCTCTCCATGTGCCCAAACCATTTCAAAACACCCTCTTCTGCTCTCTCAACCACGCTCTTTTTATTTCCACACATCTCTCTTACCCTTACGTTACTTACTCGATCAAACCACCTCACACCACACATTGTCCTCAAACATCTCATTTCCAGCACATCCATCCTCCTGCGCACATCTCTATCCATAGCCCACGCCTCGCAACCATACAACATTGTTGGAACCACTATTCCCTCAAACATACCCATTTTTGCTTTCCGAGATAATGTTCTCGACTTCCACACATTTTTCAAGGCTCCCAAAATTTTCGTCCCCTCCCCCACCCTATGATCCACTTCCGCTTCCATGGTTCCATCCGCTGACAGATCCACTCCCAGATATCTAAAACACTTCACTTCCTCCAGTTTTTTCTCCATTCAAACTCACCTCCCAATTGACTTGACCCTCACCCCTACTGTACCTAATAACCTTGCTCTTATTCACATTTACTCTCAACTTTCTTCTTCCACACACTTTACCAAACTCAGTCACCAGCTTCTGCAGTTTCTCACATGAATCAGCCACCAGCGCTGTATCATCAGCGAACAACAACTGACTCACTTCCCAAGCTCTCTCATCCCCAACAGACTTCATACTTGCCCCTCTTTCCAGGACTCTTGCATTTACCTCCCTTACAACCCCATCCATAAACAAATTAAACAACCATGGAGACATCACACACCCCTGCCGCAATCCTACATTCACTGAGAACCAATCACTTTCCTCTCTTCCTACACGTACACATGCCTTACATCCTCGATAAAAACTTTTCACTGCTTCTAACAACTTGCCTCCCACACCATATATTCTTAATACCTTCCACAGAGCATCTCTATCAACTCTATCATATGCCTTCTCCAGATCCATAAATGCTACATACAAATCCATTTGCTTTTCTAAGTATTTCTCACATACATTCTTCAAAGCAAACACCTGATCCACACATCCTCTACCACTTCTGAAACCACACTGCTCTTCCCCAATCTGATGCTCTGTACATGCCTTCACCCTCTCAATCAATACCCTCCCATATAATTTACCAGGAATACTCAACAAACTTATACCTCTGTAATTTGAGCACTCACTCTTATCCCCTTTGCCTTTGTACAATGGCACTATCCCGTTATTGTCTTCCCATAAGTGCAGTAAACAGCCCGAGCATGATGATGTATTCATATTACTATTCATATATATATATATATATATATATATATATATATATATATATATATATATATATATATATATATATATATAAATATATATATATATATATATATATATATATATATATATATATATATATATATATATATAAATATATATATATATATATATATATATATATATATATATATATATATATATATATATATATATATATATATACACAGCTTTCCATGGTTTACCCCAGGCTCTTCACATGCCCTGATTCAATCCACTGACAGCGCGTCAACCCCGGTATACCACATCGATCCAATTCACTCTTTTCCTTGCCCTCCTTTTGCGTGTGTGGACGTATGTGTATGGGGGTAGGTTGGGCCATTTCTTTCGTCTGTTTCCTTGCGCTACCTCGCAAACGCGGGAGACAGCGACAAAGCAAAAAAAAAAAAAATATATTTGTTGGGGATGAGAGAGCTTGGGAAGTGAGTCAGTTGTTGTTCGCTGATGATACAGCGCTGGGGGCTGATTCATGTGAGAAACTGCAGAAGCTGGTGACTGAGTTTGGTAAAGTGTGTGAAAGAAGAAAGTTAAGAGTAAATGTGAATAAGAGCAAGGTTATTAGGTACAGTAGGGTTGAGGGTCAAGTCAATTGGGAGGTGAGTTTGAATGGAGAAAAACTGGAGGAAGTGAAGTGTTTTAGATATCTGGGAGTGGATCTGGCAGCGGATGGAACCATGGAAGCGGAAGTGGATCATAGGGTGGGGGAGGGGGCGAAAATTCTAGTAGCCTTGAAGAATGTGTGGAAGTCGAGAACATTATCTCGGAAAGCAAAAATGGGTATGTTTGAAGGAATGGTGGTTCCAACAATGTTGTATGGTTGCGAGGCGTGGGCTATGGATAGAGTTGTGCGCAGGAGGATGGATGTGCTGGAAATGAGATGTTTGAGGACAATGTGTGGTGTGAGGTGGTTTGATCGAGTAAGTAACGTAAGGGTAAGAGAGATGTGTGGAAATAGAAAGAGCGTGGTTGAGAGAGCAGAAGAGGGTGTTTTGAAATGGTTTGGGCACATGGAGAGAATGAGTGAGGAAAGATTGACCAAGAGGATATATGTGTCGGAGGTGGAGGGAACGAGGAGAAGTGGGAAACCAAATTGGAGGTGGAAAGATGGAGTGAAAAAGATTTTGTGTGATCGGGGCCTGAACATGCAGGAGGGTGAAAGGAGGGCAAGGAATAGAGTGAATTGGAGCGATGTGGTATACCGGGGTTGACGTGCTGTCAGTGGATTGAATCAAGGCATGTGAAGCGTCTGGGGTAAACCATGGAAAGCTGTGTAGGTGTGTATATTTGCGTGTGTGGACGTATGTATATACATGTGTATGGGGGTGGGTTGGGCCATTTCTTTCGTCTGTTTCCTTGCGCTACCTCGCAAACGCGGGAGACAGCGACAAAGCAAAAAAAAAAAAAAAGAAAAATATATATATATATATATATATATATATATATATATATATATATATATATATATATATATACATATATATTCACGCACAAACACACACACACACACACACACACACACACACGTCCATTAACCTTCCGACCCCTGGTGACATTCCCGTTATTGTCTTCCCATAAGTGCAGTAAACAGCCCGAGCATGATGATGTATTCATATTACTATTCATAAGCCACAGCAATATGCAAATTAGGTTCTGCAGGAGCTTGTTTAGTGCAACAGTTATTATAAACAACTTAACATTATCACAGCATCCCCTCGTGGGGCCAAGGTTGCTTCCTGTCTGAGGACGATGTCACTCCGTCCAGACTGTTCACACGGAGGAAAAGTTATATCTTATGTATGTACTCTAGGATTCTATATGATGTAGATCTAACCTGTCCTAAAGACACAGGTTTTATTGTGCTCGTGTGTGTGTGTGTGTGGGTGGGTGTGGGTGCTTATGTGTAGTTTCCATATCTTGAGAAGCACACAAACACACACACGCACACCTAGCTTATCCTGACGGCTGTGTATAAGCACATTAGAAAAAAAGGCATGGAATATATATATGCAAATGAAAGTGAATTCGCAAATCATTGGCAGTTCAGAAAATATTATCTAACATGTATTTTTCTATACATACAACACTACATGTTTCAGGGAGACAATCTGCCTCATCAGGTGCAAACAGTTTATAAGGTTTTTAAATCCTAACACCAACACATAAATTCCATCTCTCCTTTGCCATTCTCGACTACACACTGTGACAGGGGAAACTGAGGAAAAGGTGGCGGAATGGAGTGACTATGCAGGAGGGTGTGAGGCGCATTGATGCGAAGTGGTAAACGAGAGACGATGTGCTGTCAGTATGGTGAACCAGTGCACATGATGCGGTTAGGGTGAACTACGCAAAGTTCGAGAGGACCCGGTTCTTGATGAGGGGCTCTGGTTTTGTTGCATTATAAATGGCAGGTAGAAAGTAGATGTGAGCGTATGGAGCCATTCCTCGTCTGTTGGTGCTTCTACTAGGATTATGAAGGATTTATATCGTGCATGGTTTAAACCATTAGTTGGCTGTGCTTCTCCAGGATTAGCTACACTCACGAAAACGTGGAAAAGGACATAAACGTAATTCATAATACTGACATTAAGGTAAATTTAATGCACCCAGGTGAACAGTTTGTGATGATTTAAGGAAAAATGACGGAGTTTTGAGGTAAAGGAATATGTTTAGGCGAAGGATTGTAATATCAGAATATGAATCATTTGAAGATAAGAGGTTTAATGATGCTTTGTGTGAGGGAGATGGATCAGTGAGATAGACGGATCCAAGGAAAAATGGATCAAGACAGTTGAAACCCTTTTGATGGAATGTGGTGTTTAAGATAAAGATAACCGAAAATATTCAATGTGGTGAAGAAAGAATTGTCAGTGATGAAATCATTGATTATGTAATATTACCAGAGAGGAGAATGAATGTTAACTGTGAGGAAGCATATGTTCTTCCACTTGTAAACATTAATATAATCAAGAAAATGATGTTGTTGCTTGCTATACTACTGGGAATGACCAAGATTACAGGAACAGGGGTGGGAGGGATTCTGTGACGTGGAGCAATG
The DNA here is from genome assembly GCF_036320965.1 of Panulirus ornatus. Lineage (NCBI taxonomy): Eukaryota > Metazoa > Arthropoda > Malacostraca > Decapoda > Palinuridae > Panulirus > Panulirus ornatus. The sequence goes on from NC_092234.1 coordinate 73,238,123, forward strand.
GATCTTGGAACATGAGATAGATATGATAAACTGATAGATGGAGTGTTCTTGACTCAGACAGAAGTAGTTGCTTAAATGAGGTCCCAAACGATGAAAAAGAGATGAACTCTGAACACGATATGTTAATGATATGTGAATAAACGTCTTCTTGACAAAATGAAAATATAATGAGATTATAAATGAATATGTTCGTAAAGAGGGAACTGAATATAGTGGAAGGAATTCAGGGAACAAAGAAAGAAATATTACATTCCTCTGGCGAACGAAATATGTTGGATTGGTCGGAAATGCATTAGTTTAGTAGTATTGTAAAGTATGGATGTCGGAGGACATAGGTAGATTTTCATATGATTAGACATGGAGAATTAAAGAACAAGGTCAGAAGGAAATGTGGTGACTAGAAACTATGGGCCAAGGAAGGTGTTACAGAAGACTGTTGAAATATAAAGTGGTATGATGAGATATGTTAGATAAGTGTAGGTTACGGAAGATGTGGGAAGAATCAGGCCACCAGGATATCATTGTGGCTGGATGAATACTAGGATGCAGGAGTGTGTGTGGCATGGAGCAAGTTGTGAGGACGAGGATAACAAATGTAAGATGTGTCTTGTTGAGGCAGGAGGATACATTGGAACATTATACTGAAAACTATAACATCCTGTATAGGTTTAGAATAATAAGAGATTATATTATCAATAATAAGAGATTATATGATCAATGATAACACGAGATTGATATAAAGGATGAATAAGGTTGATAAACTTTGGAAGTAATGTAAAGATAGAATATTGTAATGAATATCTACATGCGTGAAGCCAGTTAAGACTGATATTATTGTACTGCAGGCACCTCACCTTACTGTGGATTTGGCTTCCGTTTTCTCTTGAGAATAATATTTTTATGAGACTGAAACTGAACTGTACGAGCAGCAAAACCACTTCTCCTGACTAACATCTACGTCCTCATCTACACATCACAAAAAAAGGCAAAGCGTTTTATGAAGCAGATATATAAAACAATATATGGGAATAAAGATGAGCATCGATGCTACAATTAAAAGCGGCCGGATGGTTCATGTGGGAAAAGTAAGTTGGTTCTAGAAGCTTCTCTCGCTCTACGACAGCTGTGAAAATACTGTAGCTCAAATATTGTGTTTAAAACATTTGGTGGAAACTAGCAGGCTAGTCAGAGGACAAGCTATTGGTAAATTTGATAAAAAGAAATATGACAAGTCTAAGCGAAACCTCCGGGAACCCGAATATTGTTCTAAGAAATGTCATTCCATCTCAGTTGCAATGCAGTTATGAAGGAAGTTTTTATCTAAGATGATGCGTGATGTTTAAGGAAGCTACGTAGGGTTGCCTTGAAAGCGGAGAGGCTGCTTTGTATATATATATATATATATATATATATATATATATACAATATATATATATATATACAATATATATATATATATATATATATATATATATACAATATATACAATATATATATATATATATATATACAATATATATATATATATATATATATACAATATATATATATATATATATATATATATATATGTATATATATATATATATATATATATATATATATATATATATATATATATATATATGCTTTTTTTGCTTTTGCTTTGTCGCTCTCCCCCGCGTTTGCGAGGTAGCGCAAGGAAACAGACGAAAGAAATGGCCCAACCCACCCCCATACACATGTATATACTTACACGTCCACACACGCAAATATACATACCCATACATGTCAATGTACACATATTTATACACACAGACACATACATATATACACATGCACACACTTCACACTGTCTGCCTTTATTCATTCCCATCGCCACCTCACCACACATGGAATAACATCCCCCTCCCCCCTCGTGTGTGCGAGGGAGCGCTAGGAAAAAACAACAAAGGCCCCATTCGTTCACACTCAGTCTCTAGCTGTCATGCAATAATGCCCGAAACCACAGCTCCCTTTCCACATCCAGGCCCCACACAACTTTCCATCGTTTACCCCAGACGCTTCACATGCCCTGATTCAATCAACTGACAGCACGTCGACCCCGTAATACCACATCGATCCAATTCACTCTATTCCTTGCCCGACTTTCACCCTCCTGCATGTTCAGGCGCCGATCTTTTTCACTCCATCTTTCCACATCCAATTTGTTCTCCCGCTTCCCCTCGATCCCTCCACCTCCGACACATATATCCTCTTGGTCAATCTTTCCTCACTCATTCTCTCCATGTGCCCAAACCATTTCAAAACACCCTCTTCTGCTCTCTCAACCACGCTCACTTTATTTCCACACATCTCTCTTACCCTTACATTACTTACTCGATTAAACCACCTCACACCACATATTGTCCTCAAACATCTCATTTCCAGCACATCCACCCTCCGTCGCACAACTCTGTCCATAGCCCACGCCTCGCCCGCAACCATACAACATTGATGGAACCACTATTCCTTCAAACATAGCCATTTTTGCTTTCCGAGATAATGTTCTCGACTTCCACACATTCTTCAAGGCTCCTAGGATTTTAGCCCTCTCCTCCGCCCTATGATTCACTTCCGCTTCAATGGTTCCATCCGCTGCCAGATCCACTCCCAGATATCTAAAACACTTTACTTCCTCCAGTTTTTCTCCATTCAAACTTACCTCCCAATTGACTTGACCCTCAACCCTACCCCTACTGTACCTAATAACCTTGCTCTTATTCACATATACTCTTAACTTTCTTCTTTCACACACTTTACCAAACTCAGTCACCAGCTTCTGCAGTTTCTCACATGAATCAGCCGCCAGCGCTGTGTCATCAGCGAACAACAACTGACTCACTTCCCAAGCTCTCTCATCCCCAACAGACTTCATACTTGCCCCTCTTTCCAAAACTCTTGCATTCACCTCCCTAACAACGCCATCAATAAACAAGTTAAACAACCATGGAGACATCACACACCCCTGCCGCAAACCTACATTCACTGAGAACCAATCACTTTCCTCTCTTCCTACAAGTACACATGCCTTACATCCTCGATAAAAACTTTTCACTGCTTCTAACAACTTGCCTCCCACACCATATATTCTTAGTACCTTCCACAGAGCATCACTCTCAACTCTCTCATATGCCTTCCCAAGATCCATAAATGCTACATACAAATCCATTTGCTTTTCTAAGTATTTCTCACATACATTCTTCAAAGCAAACACCTGATCCACACATCCTCTACCACTTCTGAACCACACTGCTCTTCCCCAATCTGATGCTCTGTACATGCCTTCACCCTCTCAATCAATACCCTCCCATATAATTTACCAGGAATACTCAACAAACTTATACCTCTGTAATTTGAGCACTCACTCTTATCCCCTTTGCCTTTGTACAATGGCACTGTGCACGCATTCCGCCAGTCCCCAGGCACCTCACCATGAATCATACATACTTTAAATAACCTTACCAACCAGTCAACAATACAGTCACCACCTTTTTTAATAAATTTCACTGCAATACAATCCAAACCTGCTGCTTTGCCGGCTTTCATCTTCCACAAAGCTTTTACTACCTCTTCTCTGTTTACCAAATCATTTTCCCTAACCCTCTCACTTTGCACACCACCTCGACCAAAACACCCGATATCTGCCACTCTATCATCAAACACATTCAACAAACCTTCAAATCACTCACTCCATCTCCTTCTCACATCACCACTACTTGTTATCACCTCCCCATTAGCCCCCTTCACTGAAGTTCCCATATGCTCCCTTGTCTTACGCACTTTGTTTACCTCCTTCCAGGACATCTTTTCATTCTCCCTAAA
>NC_092234.1:73246965-73311558 GCF_036320965.1 Panulirus ornatus
CTTTCAAAATTTCTTACTCCATTACTACCTGTTATCACTTCCCCCCTTGCCCCCTCCACCGATGTTTCCATTTGTTTTCTTGTTTTTCGCACATTATCCAAGTATTTCCAAAACATTATTTTATTCTTAAAGTTTAATGATACTCTTTCATCCCAACTCTCATTTGTCCTCTTTTTCAGCCCTCACACCTTCCTCTTGACCTCCTGCTGCTTTCCCTTATACACCGAGTCATTTGCACTCTTTCCATGTAATCATCGTCCAAACGCCTATGTTTTCTCTTTCACTACCAACTTTACATCTTCATCTCAACACTCACCACCCTCCTGCAACCTATCTCAGGCCGCATGCATCTCTTGCATATGCCATCACTGCTTCCTTAAATACATCCAATTCCTCACCCGTTCCCTTTACTGTATTTGCTCTCACCTTTTGCTACACTACACTCAATCATTCCTGGTATTTCTTAAAACAAGTGTCTTTTCCAACCTTGCTTACTCTAATCACTGTCTTCATCCCTATATGCTCTCCTCTTTTTTTAAAACCTCTGCAGATCTTAACCTTCGTCTCCACGAGACATCCTACTAACTGCCCATCTAGGAAAATTTACATCCAAAAGTCTCTTTTTTTCACGCCTGTCAATCAATATGTCATCTAACAATGCCCTTGACCATCTCTCCTAATCACATACGTATACTTGTGTATATCTCTAATCTTAAACCAGGTATTCACACTCACCAGGCTTTTTCAGCGCACAAATCCACAACCTCTTTACCCCTTCCATTTATAATATTGAATGCCCTATGTGCACCAGCTCAATCACTCAACTGCTCCCAAAACACTCGTCTTTCATGATCGTTCTTCTCATGACCAGGTGCATAAGCTCTAATGATCATCAGTCTCTCTCCATCCACTCTCAGCTTTACTCATATTTATCTAGAATATACTTCCTTACACTCTATCACACACTCCCACGACTCCTACTTCAGATGTAATGCTACTCCTTCCGTAGCTGTTGTCCACGCACTAACCCCTGACTTTAGTCCTAAGACGTTTCCAAAACATTCTTCCTCTTTACCCTCGAACTTCGTTTCACTTAGAGCTAAAACACCCAGGTCTCTTTCTTCAAACATACTATCTATCTCTCCTTTCTTATCATCATGCTTACATTCACACACATTAAGACAGCCCTATCTGAGCCTTCAAGGAGGATGAACGCATCCCGCTTGAATCTTGTTTCCTCTTTTAGAAACAGAAATACAAGAAGGGGATGGTTTCCACCACCCCATCCCCCTTCCCGTCCCTTTGATCGCCTTATGTCATTATTTTAATACTTTGTTGCTGTCTCCCCCGTTAGCGAGGTAGCGCAAGGAAACAGACGAAAGAATGGCCCAGTCCACACACATGTACATGCATATACATACACGTCCACACACGCAAATATACCTACCTATACATCTCAACGTATACATATATATATATATATATATATATATATATATATATATATATATATATATATATATATATATATATATATATATATATATATATATATACACACACACAGACATATACATATATACACATGTACATAATTCATACTGTCTGCCTTTATTAATTCCCATCGCAACCTCGCCACAATGAAATAACAGCCTCTTCCCCCCCTCATGTGTGCGAGGTAGTGCTAGGAAAAGACAACAAAGGCCACATTCGTTCACACTCAGTCTCTAGCTGTCATGTAATAATGCACCGAAAACACAGCTCCCTTTCCACCTCCAAACCCCCACAGAACTTTCCATTGTTTACCCCAGACGCTTCACATGCCCTGGTTCAATCCACTGACAGCACGTAGCGACCTCGGTATACCATATCGTTCCAATTCACTCTATTCCTTCCACGCCTTTCACCCTCCTGCATGTTCAGGCCCTGATCATTCAAAATCTTTTTCACTTCATCATTCCACCTCCAATTTGGTATCCCATTCTCCTCATTCCCTCCACCTCTGACACATATATCCTCTTGGTCAATCTTTCCTCACTCATTCTCTCCATGTGACCAAACCATTTCAAAACACCCTCTTCTGCTCTCTCAACTACACTCTTTTTATTACCACACATCTCTTTTACCCTTTCATTACTTACTCGATCAAACCACCTCACACCACATATTGTCCTCAAACATCTCATTTCCAGCGCATCCACCCACCGTCGCACAACTCTATCCATAGCCCACGCCTCGCAACCATACAACATTGTTGGAACCACTATCCCTTCAAACATACCCATTTTTGCTTTCCGAGATCATGTTCTGAACTTCCACACATTCTTCAACGCTCCCAGAATTTTCGCCCCCTTGCCCATACTATGATTCACTTCCGCTTCCATGGTTCCATCCGCTGCCAAATCTGCTCCCAGATATCTAAAACGCTTAACTTCCTCCAGTTTTTCTCTACATTCAAACTTACCTTCCAATTGACTTGACCCTCAACGCTACTGTACCTAATAACTTTGCTCTTATTTAAATTTACTCTCAGCTTTCTTCTTTCACACACTTTACCAAACTCAGTCACTAGCTTCTGAAGCTTCTCACATGAATCAGCCACCAGCGCTGTATCATCAGCGAACAACAACTGACTCACTTCCCAAGCTCTCTCATCCACAACAGACTGCATACTTGCCCCTCTTTCAAAACTCTTGCATTCACCTCCCTAACAACCCCATCCATAGAAAAATTAAACAACCATGGAGACATCACACACCCCTGCCGCAAACCTACATTCACTGAGAACCAATCACTTTCCTCTCTTCCTACACGTACACATGCCTTACATCCTCGATAAAAACTTTTAACTGCTTCTAACAACTTGCCTTCCACACCATATATTCTTATTACCTTCCACAGAGCATCTCTATCAACTCTATCATATGCCTTCTCCAGATCCATAAATGCAACATACAAATTCATTTGCTTTTCTAAGTATTTCCCACATACATTCTTCAAAGCAAACACCTGATCCACACATCCTCAACCACTTCTGAAGCCACACTGCTCTTCCCCAACCTGATGCTCTGTACATGCCTTCACCCTCTCAATCAATACCCTCCCATATAATTTCCCAGGAATATTCAACAACCTTATACCTCTGTCATTTGAGCACTCACCTTTATCCCCTTTGCTTTTGTACAATGGCACTATGCAGGCATTCCGCCAATCCTCAGGCACCTCATCATGTCATACATACATTGAATAACCTCACCAACCAGTCAACAATACAGTCACCCAATTTTAATAAATTCCACTGCAATACCATCCAAACCCGCTGCCATGCCGGCTTTCATCTTCGCAAAGCTTTTGCTACCTCTTCTCTGTTCACCAAATCATTTTCCCTAACCCCTCTCACTTTGCACACCACCTCGACCAAAACACCCAATATCTGCCACTCTATCATCAAACACAATCAACAAACCTTCAAAATACTTACTCCATCTCCTCACATCACCACTACGTGTTATCACCTCCCCATTAGCCCACTTCACTGAAGTTCCCATTTGTTCCCTCGTCTTACGCACTTTATTTACCTCCTCCCAAAATACCTTTTTATTCTCCCTAAAATTTAATGATACTCTCTCACCCCAACTCTCATTTGCCCTCATTTTCACCTCTTGCACCTTTCTCTTGACCTCCTGCCTCTTTCTTTTACACATCTGCCAGTCATTTGCATTTTTTCTCTGCAAAAATTGTCCAATTGCCTCTCTTTTCTCTTTCACTAATAATCTTACTTCTTCATCCCACCACTCACTACACTTTCTAATCTGCCCACCTCCCACGCTTCTCATGCCACAAGCGTCTTTTGCGCAAGCCATCACTGCTTCCCTAAATCCATCCCATTCCCCCCCCACTACCCTTACGTCCTTTGTTCTCACCTTATTCCATTCTGTAGTTAGGTCTCTCCTGGTACTTCCACACAGAAGTCTTCTTCCCAAGTTCACTTACTCTCACCACACTCTTCACCTCAACATTCTCTCTTCTTTTCTGGAAACCTCTACAAATCTTCACCTTCGCCTACACAAGATAATGATCAGACATCCCTCCAGTTGTACCTCTCAGCTCATTAACATTCAAAAGTCTCTCTTTCGCGCGCCTATCAATTAACGCGTAATCCAATAACGCTCTCTGGCCATCTCTCCAACTTACATACGTGTACTTATGTATATCTCTCATTTCAAACCAGGTATTCCCAATCACCAGTCCTTTTTCAGCACAAGATCTAAAAGCTCTTCACTATTTCCTTTTACGACACTGAACACCTCATGTACACCAATTATTCCCTCAACTGCCACATTACTCACCTTTGCATTCAAATCACCCATCAGTATAACCCGGTCTCGTGCATCAAAACTACTAACACACTTACTCAGCTACTCCCAAAAGTCTTGCCTCTCATGATCTTTCTTCTCATGCCCAGGTGCATATGCACCAATCATCAACCATCTCTCTAAATTAACTTTCAGTTTTACCCATATCAATCTAGAGTATACTCTTTTACACTCTATCACATACTCCCACCACTCCTGTTTCAGGAGTAGTGCTACTCCTTCCCTTGCTCTTGTTCTCTCACCAACCCCTGACTTTACTCCCAAGATATTCGCAAACCATTCTCCCCTTTTACCCTTGAGCTTCGTTTCACGCAGAGGCAAAACCTTCAGGTTCCTTTTCTCAAACATACTACCTATCTCTCTTTTCTCTCATCTTGGTCACATCGACGAACATTTAGACACACCGAATCTGAGCCTTCGAGGAGGATGAACACTCCCCGCGTGACTCCTTCTGCTGTTTTCCCTTTTAGAAAGTAAAAATACAAGGAGGGGAGGGTTTCCAGCCCCCCGCTCCCGTTCCCTTTAGTCGCCTTCTACGACACGTGAGGAATGGGTGGGAAGTATTCTTTCTCCCCTATCCCCAGGGATATATATATATATATATATATATATATATATATATATATATATATATATATATATATATATATATATATATATATATATATATATATATATATATATATATATATATATATATGTATATATATATATATATGTATATATATATATTATTATATATATATATATATATATATATATATATATATTATATATATATTTATATGTATTATATATATATATATATATATATATATATATATATATATATATATATATATATATATATATATATATATATATATATATATATATATATATATATATATATATATATATATATATATATATATATATATATATATATTATCCCTGCGGATAGGGGAGAAAGAATACTTCCCACGCATTCCTCACGTGTCTTAAAAGGAGACTAAATGGGACGGGAGCGGTGGGCCAGAAACCCTCCCCTCCTTGTATTTTATCTTTCTAAAAGGGGAAACAGAAGAAGGAGTCACGCGAGAAGTGCTCATCCTCCTCGAAGGCTCAGATTGGGGTGTCTAAATGTGTGTGGATGTAACCAAGATGAGAAAAAAGGAGAGATAGGTAGTATGTTTGAGGAAAGGAACCTGGATGTTTTGGCTCTGAGTGAAACGAAGCTCAAGGGTAAAGGGGAAGAGTGGTTTGGGAATGTCTTGGGAGTAAAGTCAGGGGTTAGTGAGAGGACAAGAGCAAGGGAAGGAGTAGCAGTACTCCTGAATCAGGAGTTGTGGGAGTATGTGATAGAGTGTAAGAAAGTAAATTCTAGATTGATATGGGTAAAACTGAAAGTTGATGGAGAGAGATGGGTGGTTATTGGTGCATATGCACCTGGGCATGAGAAGAAAGATCATGAGAGGCAAGTGTTTTGGGAGCAGCTGGATGAGTGTGTTAGTGGTTTTGATGCACGCGACCGGGTTATAGTGATGGGTGATTTGAATGCAAAGGTGAGTAATGTGGCAGTTGAGGGAATAATTGGTATACATGGAGTGCTCAGTGTTGTAAATGGAAATGGTGAAGAGCTTGTAGATTTGTGTGCTGAAAAAGGACTGGTGATTGGGAATACCTGGTTTAAAAAGCGAGATATACATAAGTATACGTATGTAAGTAGGAGAGAAGGCCAGAGAGCGTTATTGGATTACGTGTTAATTGATAGACGCACGAAAGAGAGACTTTTGGATGTTAATGTGCTGAGAGGTGCAACTGGAGGGATGTCTGATCATTATCTTGTGGAGGCGAAGGTGAAGATTTGTGGGGGTTTTCAGAAAAGAAGAGAGAATGTTGGGGTGAAGAGTGTGGTGAGAGTAAGTGAGCTTGGGAAGGAGACTTGTGTGAGGAAGTACCAGGAGAGACTGAGTACAGAATGGAAAAAGGTGAGAACAAAGGAGGTAAGGGAAGTGGGGGAGGAATGGGATGTATTTAGGGAAGCAGTGATGGCTTGCGCAAAGGATGCTTGTGGCATGAGAAGCGTGGGAGGTGGACAGATTAGAAAAGGTAGTGAGTGGTGGGATGAAGAAGTAAGATTATAAGTGAAAGAGAGGAGATAGGCATTTGGACGATTTTTGCAGGGAAAAAATGGAAATGAGTTGGAGATGTATAAAAGAAAGAGGCAGTAGGTCAAGAGAAAGGTGCAAGAGGTGAAAAATAGGGCAAATGAGAGTTGGGGTGAGAGAGTATCATTAAATTTCATGGAGAATAAAAAGATGTTTTGGAAGGAGGTAAATAAAGTGCGTAAGACAAGGGAGCAAATGGGAACTTCAGTGAAGTGGGCTAATGGGGAGGTGATAACACGTAGTGGTGACGTGTGAGGAGATGGAGTGAGTATTTTGAAGGTTTGTTGAATGTGTTTGATGATAAAGTGGCAGATATAGGGTGTTTTGGTCGAGGTGGTGTGCAAAGTGAGAGGGTTAGGGAAAATGATTTGGTAAATAGAGAAGAGGTAGTAAAAGCTTTACGGACGATGAAAGCCGGCAATGCAGCAGGTTTGGATGGTATTGCAGTGGAATTTATGAAAAAAGGGGGTGGCTGTATTGTTGACTGGTTGGTAAGGTTATTCAATGTATGTGTGATTCATGGTGAGGGGCCTGAGGATTGGCGGAATGCTTGCATAGTGCCATTGTACAAAGGCAAAGGGGATAAGAGTGAGTGCTCAAATTACAGAGGTATAAGTTTGTTGAGTATTCCTGGTAAATTATATGGGAGGGTATTGATTGAGAGGGTGAAGGCATGTACAGAGCATCAGATTGAGGAAGAGCAGTGTGGTTTCAGAAGTGGTAGAGGATGTGTGGATCAGGTGTTTGCTTTGAAGAATGTATGTGAGAAATACATAGAAAAACAAATGGATTTTTACATAGCATTCATGGATGTGGAGAAGGCATATGATAGAGTTGATAGAGATGCTCTGTGAAAGGTTTTAAGAATATATGGTGTGGGAGGCAAGTTGTTAGAAGCAGTGAAAAGTTTTTATCGAGGATGTAAGGCATGTGTGCGTGTAGGAAGAGAGGAAAGTGATTGGTTCTCAGTGAATGTAGGTTTGCGGCAGGGGTGTGTGATGTCTCCATGGTTGTTTAATTTGTTTATGGATGGGGTTGTTAGGGAGGTGAATGCAAGATTTTTGGAAAGAGGGGCAAGTATACAGTCTGTTGTGAATGAGAGAGCTTGGGAAGTGAGTCAGTTGTTGTTCGCTGATGATACAGCGCTGGTGGCTGATTCATATAAGAAACTGTAGAAGCTGGTGACTGAGTTTGGTAAAGTGTGTGAAAGAAGAAAGTTAAGAGTAAATATGAATAAGAGCAAGGTTATTAGGTACAGTAGGGTTGAGAGTCAAAGCAATTGGGAGGTAAGCTTGAATGGAGAAAAACTGGAGGAAGTATATCTGGGAGTGGATCTAGCAGCGGATGGAACCATGGAAGCGGAAGTGAATCATAGGGTGGGGGAGGGAGCGAAAATTCTGGGAGCCTTGAAGAATGTTTGGAAGTCGAGAACATTATCTCGGAAAGCAAAAATGGGTGGTTCCAATAATGTTGTATGGTTGCGAGGCGTGGGCTATGGGTAGAGTCGTGCGCAGGAGGATGGATGTGCTGGAAATGAGATGTTTGAGGACAATATGTGGTGTGAGGTGTTTTGATCGAGTAAGTAATGTTAGGGTAAGAGAGATGTGTGGAAATAAAAAAAGTGTGGTTGAGAGAGCAGAAGAGGGTGTTTTGAAGTGGTTTGGTCACATGGAGAGAATGAGTAAGAAAAGATTGACCAAGAGGATATATGTGTCAGGGGTGGAGGGAACGAGGAGAAGTGGGTGACCAAATTGGAGGTGGAAAGATGGAGTGAAAAAGATTTTGAGTGATCGGGGCCTGAACATGCAAGAGGGTGAAAGGCGTGCAAGGAATAGAGTGAACTGGAACGATGTGGTATACCGGGGTCGACGTGTTGTCAATGGATTGAATCAGGGCATGTGAAGCGTCTGGGGTAAACAATGGAAAGTTGTGTAGGGCCTGGATGTGGAAAGGGAGCTGTGGTTTCAGTGCATTATTACATGACAGCTAGAGACTGAGCGTGAACGAATGGGGCCTTTGTTGTCTTTTCGTAGCGCTATCTTGCACACATGAGGGGCGAGGGGTTTGTTATTCCATGTGCGGCGAGGTGGCAATGGGAACAAATAAAGGCAGACAGTATGAATTATGTACATGTGTATATATGTATATGTCTGTGTGTGTATATATATGTGTACATTGAGATGTATAGGTATGTATATTTGCGTGTGTGGATGTGTATGTATATACATGTGTATGTGGGCGGGTTGGGCCATTCTTTCGTCTGTTTCCTTGCGCTATCTCGCTAACGCGGGAGACAGCGACAAAGCAAAATAAATAAAAAAAGATGATATATATTATCCCTGGGGATAGGCGAGAAAGAATACCTCCCACGTATTCTGTGCGTGTCGTAGAAGGCGACTAAAAGGGAAGGGAGCATAGGGCTGGACAACTTCCCCTCTCATTTTTTTTTTTCCAAAGGAAGGAACAGCGAAGGGGGCCGGGTGAGGCCTAGTCCTCTTTTCTTAACGCTACCTCGCTGATGCGGGAAATGGCGTTTAGTATGAAAGAAAGAAAGAATATATATATATATATATATATATATATATATATATATATATATATATATATATATATATATATATATATATATATATATATATATATATATATATATATATATGTCAGGTGTAGATGAACCTCCATAGGTTAACACCGGAGTATTTTTGAATGCCTCAAGACCTGGCTGCTAGTTGAGTGAGTTTGCTAATCATAAGCACAACCAAGCGTTAGGAGCAGAGGGTTGAGGAAGCTGCAGGTGGATTCGGATTCCCGAAGGTTACCACCGTGAGTCTCGTCTGGTCGGAGGATTATCACACATCACACGGACACGTCTTTAGTGTATGAGAGACCAGATCTGATTGGTTAGGCGTTATTGATCCTTGACCAATCAGATTCAGCCATGTGCTGTTTATCATCAGGTCGTCTCCGTGTGATCCAGGAATTCCTTACCGACCTGGCGTCAGGTCTGCATCACCAGGTCACTCTTTCTATGTCAGTGTCTCTCCACGGCAGACTAGAGTCCACGTTAGCCTATCAGAGTCTCGAATTCAGCGGATCAAATCCTCCGTCAGGCGGTCAGTCTCTACATCAGGCGACCAGGTGTTCTCAGCCGTCCAGAGTCACTACATCGGCAGATTGAAGTCTACGTTAACTGATTAAAGCATATGTCAGCCGATCAGATTCTGCATCAGGTGATCAGAGTCTACACCAGCCGATCAGAATCTGTGTCAGCCGATCAGAGTGGGTGTCGTGCGTCGCATGGATAGCGGTGGGCTGATGATGGATAGCGGTGGGCTGGTCTACAATGGTGGAATGAGACGAGGTCGTCCACTTACTGTAATTGTACAGCGCTGGTGGGGAGAGAGGTAGTGTAACGGTTAATATTGGTACTGCCAGAGGTAGAGGGCGGTCATGTGACCATAGTCATGTTGGAGGGGAGGGAAGGGAGGGGTATTGAAGGGCACGGACGTCAAGTGCTAACAGAAGGGGAGGGGGTGGTGATCAGAGGGAATATTGATTAATGGGGAGGAAGTACGATCACTGGGGCCGGCGGATGATAACTGAAGGGAGGCGGAAGCTTGGTGTGGTAGGGAATGATAACTGAGGGGGTGGGTAAGTTTACTGGGGTAAAGGATGATATCTGAAAAGAATGCAAGGGAGGAGAAGTTCACTGGGAGAAGATATGTTACCTAAAGCGGAGGGAGATGTTGATTAACGGGAGGTATACTGTTAAGTGAAGGAGAGTGGAGGGTTAATTGATGGGAAGGTGGACGTTAGCTGATGTGCTGTAATTCAGGGGAGATGGATAACTTATGTTATGGGGTGTTGAACACGGTAGGAGCATTGTTGATTGAGCGAGGGAAGATTTAACAAGGAAGCGTTAAATAACGAGGAGGGACTGTTAACCTATAGGTGGGAGAATGTTATCTGAGAGGAAGGGGAAACTGTTAACTGATGTAAAGGTAAATACTGATTGGGGAGAACGAGAAATGGTAAATGGAGGGAAAAAATGACGGGTAAGTTGAGCATTGGATACTATATTTACAATAAAGCGAATGGTGAGTTGGAGGACCTTAGAGAGGGTCATTATCATGATGGAACCCAAGGGATGGTCATTATCATTGGGGAAGTCAAGTGAGGGTCATTATCATGGTAGGAGCCAAGGGAGGGTTATTATCATGATGGGAGCCAATGAAGGGTCATTATCATGGTGGAAGCCAAGGTAGGATCATTATCATTGTGGGAACCAAGGCAGGGTCAATATCATTGTGGAAGCCAAGTGATATCATTATCGTAGTGGGGGCCAAGGTTGGGTTATTATCATGGTGAGATCTAAGGGAGGGTTATCATCATGGTGGGAACTGAGCTTGATATTATCACCATGGTGGGAGGCAAGTGAGGAAATTTATTATGATGTGAACCAAAGGAAGGTCATTATCATTGTTGGAATCAAGGTTGGGTCATTATGTAATGAGAACCAACGAGGGGTCATTATATGATGGGAAGTAAGGAAGGGTAATTATCATGGAGAGGGAAAGGAGGGTCAGTATTATGGAGGGAGCCAAGGGTGGAATATTATTTTGGTAGGAGCTAAGAGGGGTGGGGGTCATTATCATTGTAGTCACAAAGGTAGGGTTATTATCATGACGGGAGCCAAGTGAGGGTCATTATTATGATCAGAGTTACGGGAGCGTCATTATCATGTTGAAAGCCAAGTGAGGGTCATTATTATGGTGATACCAAGGTAGGATCATTATCATGGTGGGAGATAAAGTTGGGTCATTATCGTGGTGGGAGCCAAGGTACCATCATTATCATGGAGGGAGCCAAAGGAGGGTCATTATCATGCTGGGAGGTAAGGGAGGGTCGTTATCATGGTAGAAGACAAGGTACGGTCATTAACATGGTGAGCCACAGGTGGGTTATTATCATGATTGGTGCCACGGGAGGGCTATTATCATGGTGGGAGCCAAGGTAGCATCATTATCATGAAGAAAGATAATCGAGGTTCATTATCGTGGTGGAAGCCAAATGAGGGACATTATTATGGTGGATGCTAAAGGAGGATCATTACCATGGTGGGAGCCAAGGTAGCATCATTATCATGATGAGAGCCAAGAGAGGGTCATTATAGTGGTGGGAGCCAAGGGAGAGTCATTATCGTGGTGGGAGTTAACGAAGGGTCACTATCATGGTGGAAGCTAACGAAGGCTATTATCATGGTAGCTAGCCAAGTAGGGTAATTATCTTAATGAGAGCCAAGGTGCCGCCATTATCAAGGTAGGGACCAAGGAAGAGTCATTAGCATTGTGCGAGGTAAGGGAGGGTCATCATCATGGTGGGAACCAAGGGAGAGACATCATCATTATCATGGGAATCAAGGGAGGGTTATCATCATGGTGAGAGCTAATGGAAGGTTATCATTATGATACTAGCCAAGGATGGATCATTATCATGCTGAGAGCCAAGGGAGGGTCATTATTGTGATGGAGGTCGAGGGAGGGTCATTATCATGATGAGAGTTAAAGGAGGGTCATCATAATGGTGACAACCAAGGGAGGGTCACTATCATAGTAAGAACCAAGGGAGGTTCATTATCATGGTGAGAGCTAAAGCTGGGTCATTATGATGATGGAAGCCAAGGGACGTTCATTATCTTGAAGGCCAAGGGAGGGTCATTATCATTGTGGGAGCTGAGGGAGGGAAGAGAGGGTCATTGTCAAGGTGGGAGCCAAAGGAGGGTCATTATCTTGGTGAAAACCAAGGGAGGGTCATTATCATGGTGAGAACCAAGGGAGGGTCAAGAAGGGTCATTATCATAATGAGAGCTAGAAGAGAGTCATTACTATGGTGGGAACCAAGTTTGATGTTGTTACCATGGTGGAAACCAAGGGAGGGAATTAATCAGGGTGGAAACCAAAGGAAGGTCATTATCATATTTGGAACCAAGGTAGGGTCATTATGTGTTGGGAACTTATGAAGGTCATTACATGATGGGAACCAAGGTAGGGTCATTATGTGTTGGGAACTTATGAAGGTCATTACATGATGGGAACCAAGGTAGGGTCATTATGTGTTGGGAACCTATGAAGGTCATTATATGATGGGAACCAAGGTAGGGTCATTATGTGTTGGGAACCTATGAAGGTCATTATATGATGGGAACCAAGGTAGGGTCATTATGTGTTGGGAACCTATGAAGGTCATTACATGATGGGAACCAAGGTAGGGTCATTATGTGTTGAGAACTTATGAAGGTCATTACATGATGGGAACCAAGGTAGGGTCATTATGTGTTGGGAACTTATGAAGGTCATTACATGATGGGAACCAAGGTAGGGTCATTATGTGTTGGGAATCTATGAAGGTCATTACATGATGGGAACCAAGGTAGGGTCATTATGTGTTGGGAACTTATGAAGGTCATTACATGATGGGAACCAAGGTAGGGTCATTATGTGTTGGGAACTTATGAAGGTCATTACATGATGGGAACCAAGGTAGGGTCATTATGTGTTGGGAACTTATGAAGGTCATTACATGATGGGAACCAAGGTAGGGTCATTATGTGTTGGGAACTTATGAAGGTCATTACATGATGGGAACCAAGGTAGGGTCATTATGTGTTGAGAACTTATGAAGGTCATTACATGATGGGAACCAAGGTAGGGTCATTATGTGTTGGGAACTTATGAAGGTCATTACATGATGGTAACCAAGGTAGGGTCATTATGTGTTGGGAACTTATGAAGGTCATTACATGATGGGAACCAAGGGATGGTAATTATCATGGTAAGGGGAAAAGGAGGGTCAGTCTTATGGAGGGAATCGAGGGTGGGTCATTACCTTGATGGGAGCTAAGGGAGGGTCATTATCATGGTGAGACCCAAGAGATGGTCCTTATCATGGTATAAGCCAAGGGAGGGTCATTATCATGGTGAGACCCAAGAGATGGTCATTATCATGGTATAAGCCAAGGGAGGGTCATTATAATGGTGAGACCCAAGAGATGGTCATTATCATGGTATAAGCCAAGGGAGGGTCATTATAATGGTGAGACCCAAGAGATGGTCATTATCATGGTATAAGCCAAGGGAGGGTCATTATAATGGTGGGAACCAAGGGATGGTTATCATAATGCTGAGAGCCAGAGAGTGACATTGTCGTGGTGGGAGCTAAGGGATGGTCATTATCATGATGGGGCAGGGATGGTCATTATGATGGTGAGAGCCAAGGTAGCCTCATTATCATGGTGTGACCCAAGGGACGGTTATTATCATGGTGTGACCCAAGGGAGGGTCATGATCATGGTGGAAGACAAGGGAGGGTCATTATCATGGTGGAGGCTAAGGTTGGTTCATTATCATGGTGTGACCCAAGGGAGGGTCATGATCATGGTGGAAGACAAGGGAGGGTCATTATCATGGTGGAGGCTAAGGTTGGTTCATTATCATGGTGTGACCCAAGGGAGGGTCATGATCATGGTGGAAGACAAGGGAGGGTCATTATCATGGTGGAGGCTAAGGTTGGTTCATTATCATGGTGGGAGCCAAGGGAGGGTTATTATTATGGTGGAAGGCAAAAAGGGTCATTATCATGGTGGGAGCCAAGGTGATATCATTATCATGGTGAGAGCCAAGAGAGGGTCATTATCATGGTGGGAGCCAAGGTGATATCATTATCATGGTGCGAGCCAAGAGAGGGTCATTATCATGGTGGGAACTGAGTGAGGATCATTATCATGGTGGGAACCCAGGGTGTATTTAGCATGCTGGAAGCCTAGTGGGTATTTATAATGGAGGGAGCCCAGGGAGGTGTTTGTCATGATGGAAACCCAGGGAGGTGTTTGCCATGGTGTAAGTCCCAGAGAAGGTGTGTATCGTGGTTGGAGCCAAGGCAGAAAGTGACAATCTTGGTGGAAACCAAGGGAGAGGGTGTTTATCACGGTTTGGAGCCCAGGGAGAATGTGTTCATCATTGTTAGAGTCCAGGTCCAGGGAGAGGGTGTTTATCAGTTGGAAGCCCAGGGAGAGGATATTCATCATGGTAGGAGTCCAGAAAGAGCTTATCTATCATAGTGGGAGCCCAGAGAAAGGGTCTTTATCATGGTGGGAGTTTATCGTGAAGGTGTTTTTCATGGTGGGATCCCAGGGAGAGGGTGTTCATTATGGTGGGAGCCAGAGGAGAGGGTGTTTATTTATTGTAGGAGCCCAGGGTGAGTGTATCTATTATAAAGAAAGCCCAGAGAAAGGGTGTTTACCGTTGTGGAAACCAAGGGAGAGGGTGTTTATCATGGTGAGAGTCCGGTGTGAGGGTGTTTATCAATAGAAAGAGCCCAGGGAGATGGTGTTTATTATGGCGAGAACCCAAAGACAGGGTGTTTATCATGATGGGAGCCTGGGAAGAGGGTGATTACTAGGAACCTAGGGAGAGGGTGTTTATCATGGTAGGAGCCCGGGAGGAGGGTGGTTACTATGGTTGCATCCTGGCAGATGGGATGTTGACGGTAGGAATTTATCAGTAGCGGATTATTATTCGTTATATGAGGGATTTTCTCAAGGAATATTTTCCCGTAACATAGGGGAAGTTACTTGTTAACTTGTTACTAGGGTCAACACCTGGAGACGGTACCTTGAAAATAACACTATCATCACCCAGAAACCTGAGACTTATTTGTCAAATTTCGAGGCCGTTGAAGGCCACTTGACCCTCCATTGTTTACCCTTATGTCTTGTGAGTTGAGAACAGACTTTATGGTAAAACATTACAGGAGTGTAAGAGCCAATCACTCAGGGGGGTCGTGATGTGAGTGTCTTGTCAGAGTACAATCTCACTGAGGGACTTTACTGCTGTTTATCTACTGTTGTATGACACAACGTTTACATTAGTTCTCCTGTATAAGGATATGTGGAGGGTTCTCTTGGGAACTTGGACTCAACTAGGAATTTTGTTCATAGAAATGACTATGGTCAGGTACACAGAAAATATACATACTATACTATACAGTAATGATACAATGTTGTATATCTAAAGAATCTATTCTTCAAACCTATATTCTTATAAGATTACACAGAAGAAAATAACAATAGACTATTCATCTGTTGCGTGCATATTGATGTCATTACTAGATCATTTACGTTATAATTTCACTGGCTAGCTATTAACTTTCTAATGAAGTCTGATGATGATCTGTCTATACTTCAAGAACATCAGGAACATAAAGATATACTTAAAGACTATGAAATCAAGAAACTTTATCAAAAAGGTCGTAATTTGATACGCACATGAATCGTTCCTCTAAAATTCCTTGACCTAAACCAGAGAAATTCAGCATTTTGGTCATACCCCATTGAACTTTTTTTAGTTGTATTAGGAACCGCATGCAGACTACAGGATTGGACTTGTCAGCGAATGGAACCATTTTTGTAATGTAAGAGATGGATAGCATTCAGGACATAGACGAGAAAGCGTAACTCGTATATGCCTTGGAAGCATGGTTTCAGATAGGTGTATGTCTGCATATATGTGTTGATCTCAACTAGGAGGACGGTTATTTAGTGCCTGTAAGGTCAGTCTGGTGACTTACCCAGCTATGATACATCTTCTTAATATATGCTGCCCACATTCGTAGTTTCGTCACTTTGTTTATACCATACATACATACATTGGTCTTATACGACAAATGTGTTGCATCACATCTCTTCTAACAAGCATCTTACTTGCCTCTATGTTGTGTCCTTTAGTGTTCAATTTCTGCATCATTCAAAGACGTGTCAGGCAAAAAGTATAATATGCTCGACAAATTTGTTCACCACATGTAAAGCGCAAATGGTTAACAAAGTCCAGATTAGAGTAACAATGATGACACTGGAATTAGAGAGCTTAGCTGCAGGAAAAGGCCAGAGCCTTGAACTTGCCCGCCATGAAAGAGAGAAAAGTGAGAGGTGAACTGATCACAAGCTTTTAGTTTTTCATTACATTGATAGAGAGTGGGTGGTGGTTCACCAAATGAGGTAGGGATAGAAAAAAGAGGACAGAACACGAAATTAAGCAAGAAACTTGAAATTCTGTTATAGCATAAGAATTGTGGATGAGTGGAATAAACTGAATAAGGAAACAGTAACTGCGGACAACATACATAAGTTTAATATGTTGTATGACAGTAGGGAAGGTTCAAGAGATGAGGCCCCACGAGTGTGAAACTCCCTCCATGTAAAGTATAGATAATGATCATAGTAATTTCAGTACTACTGCACAACTAACACAGTAACACCACAGTTCCACCTCTACCACCACAGTACCACCACAGCATCAGCAGATTACCTCGGTAGTACCATCACTAACGTACCATCACATGACCACCATCACCAGCACAGTATCACCACTGTCACAGACAGTCTCATCTAAATTCAGGGAAGGCGGGAATATTGACAAGGCTCAGTGCATCAGCTGTGATGGACTGTCAGCTGGGACTGTCTATCACACGAGTTGTATGTACCTCGACTCAGTCAGTACCAACTCAGCGGTCGTCTATCTCTCTGTCTGCCTGTCGACAGGGTAGACATTTGATTTGTACCCCTTACATACCAACGAAAAAATAAGAATATAAATATCTGAATATTACACATCATGTTATCTTTTTTGATAGTTTTGTTATGAACTGTATACTGATTTCTGATTTCTTTGCGTTTTATATATATATATATATATATATATATATATATGTATATATATATATATATATATATATATATATATATATATATATATATATATATATATATATATATATATATATATATTTTTTTTTTTTTTTTTTTTTTTTCATACTATTTGCTATTTCCCGCGATAGCGAGGTAGCGTTAAGAACAGAGGACTGGGCCTTTGAGGGAATATCCTCACCTGGACCTCTTCTCTGTTCCTTCTTTTGGAAAAAAAAAAAAAAAAAAAAAAAAAAACGAGAGGGGAGGATTTCCAGCCCCCCGCTCCCTTCCCTTTTAGTCGCCTTCTACGACACGCAGGGAATACGTGGGAAGTATTCTTTCTCCCCTATCCCCAGGGAATATATATATATATATATATATATATATATATATATATATATATATATATATATATATATATATATATATATATATATATATATATATATATATATATATATATATATATATATATATATATATATATATACAAAAATGCCCATAAATGTACATATACATATCAATATATACATACATATATATACACATACATATTCATGCTTGTCTTCATCCATTCTTGGTACAACACCTCCCTACATGAAACAGACTCTATATATATATATATATATATATATATATATATATATATATATATATATATATATATATATATATATATATATAAATATATATTATTTATTTTTATTTTTTATTTTGCTTTGTCGCTGTCTCCCGCGTTTGCGAGATAGCGCAAGGAAACAGACGAGAGAAATGGCCCAACCCACCCCTATACACAATGTATACACACACACGTCCACACACGCAAATATACATACCTATACATCTCAATGTACACATATATGTACATACACAGACACATACATATATACCCATGCACACAATTCACACTGTCTGCCCCCATTCACTCCCATCGCCACCTCGCCACACATGGAATACCTTTCCCCTCCCCCTCATGTGTGCGAGGTAGCACTAGAAAAAGACAAAAAAGTCCCCATTCGTTCACACTCAATCTCTAGCTGCCACGCAATAATGCCCGAAACCACAGCTCCCTTTCCACATCCAGGCCCCACACAACTTTCCATGGTTTACCCCAGACGCTTCACATGCCCTGATTCAATCCACTGACAGCACGTCAACCCCGGTATACCACATCGCTCCAATTCACTCTATTCCTTGCCCTCCTTTCACCCTCCTGCATGTTCAGGCCCCGATCACACAAAATCTTTTTCACTCCATCTTTCCACCTCCAATTTGGTCTCCCACTTCTCCTCGTTCCCTTCACCTCCGACACTTATATCCTCTTGGTCAATCTTTCCTCACTCATTCTCTTCATGTGCCCAAAGCATTTCAAAACACCCTCTTCTGCTCTCTCAACTGCGCTCTTTTCCTTTCCACACATCTCTCTTACCCTTACATTACTTACTCGATCAAACCACCTCACACCACACATTGTCCTCAAACATCTCATTTCCAGCACATCCACCCTCCTGCGCACAATTCTATCCATAGCCCACGCCTCGCAACCATACAACATTATTGGAACCACTTCTCCTTCAAACATACCCATTTTTGCTTTCCGAGATAATGTTCTCGACTTCCCCACATTCTTCAAGGCTCCCAAGATTTTCGCCCCCTCCCCCACCCTATGATTCACTTCCGCTTCCATGGTTCCATCCGCTGCCAGATCCCCACCCAGATATCTAAAACACTTTACTTCCTCCAGTTTTTCTCCATTCAAACTTACCTCCCAATTGACTTGACCCTCAACCCTACTGTACCTAATAACCTTGCTCTTATTCACATTTACTCTTAACTTTCTTCTTTCACACACTTTACCAAACTCAGTCACCAGCTTCTGCAGTTTCTCATATGAATCAGCCACCGGTGCTGTATCATCAGCGAACAACAACTGACTCACTTCCCAAGCTCTCTCATTCACAACAGACTTCATACTTGCCCCTCTTTCCAAAACTCTTGCATTCACCTCCCTAACAACCCCATCCATAAACAAATTAAACAACCATGGAGACATCACACACCCCTGCCGCAAACCTACATTCACTGAGAACCAATCACTTTCCTCTCTTCCTACACGTACACATGCCTTACATCCTCGATAAAAACTTTTCACTGCTTCTAACAACTTGCCTCCCACACAATATATTCTTAATACCTTCAACAGAGCATCTCTGTCAACTCTATTATATGCCTTCTCCAGATCCATAAATGCTACATACAAATCCATTTGCTTTTCTAAGTATTTCTCACATACATTTTTTAAAGCAAACACCTAATCCACACATTCTCTACCACTTCTGAAACCACACTTCTCTTCCCCAATCTGATGCTGTGTACATGCCTTCACCCTCTCAATCAATACCCTCCCATATAATTTACCAGGAATACTCAACAAACTTATACCTCTGTAATTTGAGCACTCACTCTTATCCCCTTTGCCTTTGTACAATGGCACTATGCAAGCATTCCGCCAATCCTCAGGCACCTCACCATGAGTCATACATACATTGAATAACCTTACCAACCAGTCAACAATACAGTCACCCCCTTTTTTAATAAATTCCACTGCAATACCATCCAAACCTGCTGCCATGCCGGCTTTCATCTTCCGCAAAGCTTTTACTACCGCTTCTGTGTTCACCAAATCATATTCCCTAACCCTCTCACTTTGCACACCACCTCGACCAAAACACACTATATCTGCCACTCTATCATCAAACACATTCAACAAACCTTCAAAATACTCACTCCATCTCCTTCTCACATCACCACTACTTGTTATCACCTCCCTATTTGCGCCCTTCACTGAAGTTCCCATTTGCTCCCTTGTCTTACGCACTTTATTTACCTCCTTCCAGAACATCTTTTTATTCTCCCTAAAATTTAATGATACTCTCTCACCCCAACTCTCATTTGCCCTCTTTTTCACCTCTTGCACCTTTTTCTTGACCTCCTGTCTCTTTCTTTTATACATTTCCCATTCAATTGCATTTTTTCCCAGCAAAAATCATCCAAATGCCTCTCTCTTCTCTTTCACTAATAATCTTACTTCTTCATCCCACCACTCACTACCCTTTCTAATGAACCCACCTCCCACTCTTCTCATGCCACAAGCATCTTTTGCGCAATCCATCACTGATTCCCTAAATACATCCCATTCCTCCCCCACTCCTCTTACTTCCATTGTTCTCATCTTTTTCCATTCTGTACTCAGTCTCTCCTGGTACTTCCTCACACAAGTCTCCTTCCCAAGCTCACTTACTCTCACCACCCTCTTCACCCCAACATTCACTCTTCTTTTTTGAAAACCCATACAAATCTTCACCTTAGCCTCCACAAGATAATGATCAGACATCCCTCCAGTTGCACCTCTCAGCACATTAACATTAAAGGTCTCTCTTTCGCGCGCCTGTCAATTAACACGTAATCCAATAACGCTCTCTGGCCATCTCTCCTACTCACATACGTATACTTACGTATATCTCGCTTTTTAAACCAGGTATTCCCAATCACCAGTCCTTTTTCAGCACATATATCTACAAGCTATTCACCATTTCCATTTACAACACTGAACACCCCATGTATACCAATTATTCCCTCAACTGCCACATTACTCACCTTTGCATTCAAATCACCCATCACTATAACCCGGTCTCGTGCATCAAAACCACTAACACACTCATTCAGCTGCTCCCAAAACACTTGCCTCTCATGATCTTTCTTCTCATGCCCAGGTGCATATGTACCAATAATCACCCATCTCTCTCCATCAACTTTCAGTTTTACCCATATTAATCGAGAATTTACTTTCTTACATTCTATCACATACTCCCACAACTCCTATTTCAGGAGTACTGCTACTCCTTCCCTTGCTCTTGTCCTCTCACTAACCCCTGGCTTTACTCCCAAGACATTCCCAAACCACTCTTCCCCTTTACCCTTTAGCTTCGTTTCACTCAGAGCCAAAACATGGAGGTATATGAACACATATAATTTATTTATCTATTTTTTTTTTTTTTTTTTTCCCAAAAGAAGGAACAGAGAATTGGGCCAGGTGAGGGTATTCCCTCAAAGGCCCAGTCCTCTGTTCTTAACGCTACCTCGCTAATGCGGGAAATGGCGAATAGTTTGAAAGAAAAGAAAGAATATATATATATATATATATATATATATATATATATATATATATATATATATATATATATATATATATATATATATATATATATATATATATATATATATATATATATACATACATATACATATATATGTATATATATATTTTTTTTCTTTTTTTTTTTTGCCGCTGTCTCCCGCGTTTGCGAGGTAGCGCAACGAAACAGACGAAAGAAATGGCCCAACCCACCCCCATACACATGTATATACATACGTCCACACACGCAAATAAACATACCTACACAGCTTTCCATGGTTTACCCCAGACGCTTCACATGCCCTGATTCAATCTACTGACAGCACGTCAACCCCGGTATACCGCGTCGATCCAATTCACTCTATTCCTTGCCCTCCTTTCACCCTCCTGCATGTTCAGGCCCCGATCACACAAAATCTTTTTCACTCCATCTTTCCACCTCCAATTTGGTCTCCCACTTCTCCTCTTTCCCTCCACCTCCGACACATATATCCTCTTGGTCAATCTTTCCTCACTCATTCTCTCCATGTGCCCAAACCATTTCAAAACACCCTCTTCTGCTTTCTCAACCACGCTCTTTTTATTTCCACACATCTCTCTTACCCTTACGTTACTTACTCGATCAAACCACCTCACACCACACATTGTCCTCAAATATCTCATTTCTAGCACATACATCCTCCTGCGCACAACTCTATCCATAGCCCATGCCTCGCAACCATATAACATTGTTGGAACCACTATTCCTTCAAACATACCCATTTTTCCTTTCCGAGATAATGTTCTCGACTTCCACACATTCTTCAAGGCTTCCAGCATTTTCGCCCCCTCCCCCACCCTATGATCCACTTCCGCTTCCATGGTTCCATCCGCTGCCAGATCCAATCCCAGATATCTAAAACACTTTACTTCCTCCAGTTTTTCTCCATTCAAACTTACTTCCCAATTGACTTGACCCTCAACCCTACTGTACCTAATAACCTTGCTCGTATTCACATTTACTCTTAACTTTCTTCTTTCACATACTTTACCAAACTCAGTCAGCAGCTTTTGCAGTTTCTCACATGAATCAGCCACCAGCGCTGTATCATCAGCGAACAACAACTGACTCACTTCCCAAGCTCTCTCATCCCCAATAGACTTCAAACTTGCCCCTCTTATATATATATATATATATATATATATATATATATATATATATATATATATATATATATATATATATGTATATATATATATATATATATATATATATATATATATATATATATATATATATATATATATACATTTATAATACATAATACCCTCTAACAGTAAGGATTCGAACCAGGACCTTTTGCACGGTAGTTGGGAACGCTAACCGCTCTACTATGATCGCCCCTAATAGGGAAATGACTATTCGATTACTAGTAATTAAATACCCTTCGTTTCACATCCATGAGCAATGGAGTCTACAGCGGTCAAATCCAACCGGGCTCCGTCACCAGCAGACAGTAATTTTACAGATTTTACGGTGAAACATGGAGGTATATGAACAAATATAATTTATATGAACGCGCACTTTTCATAGAACACGTAATGCCATGCAACAGCAACAATTCGAACCAGGACCTTTTGTGTGGTAGTTGGGTAGTTGCCTGTAATTAGCTGATAATTTGACTCCGAGACACTTTAGTTCTGTTGCAATAACATTTTGTTCAAACTTTTTGAACTCATCTAAACACATTAAGTTCATATTTGAACTTATTCATTTTCAGACGGCTGCCATTTAATGCCTTCTTCCATGATCCGTTCCTTCCCGAAGTCTCTCCTCGTTCTCTAGATGCAAGTGTCATCTGCATATGTGGTAACTGTCATCGGTGATTCTTCTTGGTTTTCATTTGATGATAGACTATAAGTATGTTATGAACAGTAGTCAGAACAGTACATCACTTTGTTTCACGCCACTGGTTATCTCAACTCAATTTTCATTTTCATTGTGTATTGATTTTACAACAGCAAGGAACATGTGTGCTTTTTGTTGTTCAGTATCTGGCCATTTACCCATATTCTGATGATCACTGCAATAATTTGCATATCAGCAGATAATTTAAGGTTTTTGCTGTTCAGTGAAAATATATATATTCAACGTATATAATTTAACGTATCTCGAATATCGTAGTCTTACGAAAACTATGCTGTAATATCCCTTGTTGTGGTCGCTATATCTCCAGCTTTTCCTTCTAATATTCTCTCAATATCTGAGACGTAATGTCTCATCAGAGATATTCCCCCATAGATTTCAGGCTTCCTTGGATCGTCCTTTTAAAATACTGGGCCATGTTGTCTGTCTTTCCATGGTATTATTCCACAACTCTATGGCGTTGTGGTACTGTAGTTGTGGTGGTGGTGTGGTACTGCAGTGGTGGCGTTGTGGTACTGTAATGGTGGTGGTGTGGTATTGTAGTGGTCATGTTGCCGTCCTATGGTGGTGATGTTGTGGTTTTGTGGTAGTGGTGGTGTGGCACTGTGATAATGGTATGTTGTAGGTGGTTTGCTCATAATGGCACGTCGGGGATTGTGTGTGGTGGTGTAGGTGTGTTGGAGGTGCTGAGCAAAGTTATAGTTGCATTAAGATGGTAATGTGATGTGCTGTGGTAAGATTTGTGGCTGTGGTGATGGTTCTTTTTTTGTGCGATATTCTCTCTCTCTTCTCTCTCTCTCTCTCTCTCTCTCTCTCTCTCTCTCTCTCTCTCTCTCTCTCTCTCTCTCTCTCTCTCTCTCTCTCGCTCTGCATGCTCAGGTTCGACATAGATATCAAAACTGACCCCCTTAAAACCAGTAATATTACACCTAACTCAAAATGGGTGGATCTTCGTGGGCTGCGCGATGTATTAGAGATTTTAGTCTTACCCTTGTTCGTTCATGTCCAGAGAAATTATGGTCCAGTTTTAAGCGTCACTTTGTGCATCATCAAGTCACATTCATTCCATGCACGACAAAAATAATAAGGCCAACAACAAGCCTGAATGGTATTCCCAGGATACTGCCAGAGTTATACGGCGCAGAAGTAAACTCCATAAGATTAAGAAATCGGACAATGACTCAGACATTGCAATGCAATATGATACAATCAGACAACAAGTAAAAGCTCTTATCGAAAATGCCAAGAGAGAATACGAAGTGAGTATTGCAAGAGATAGTAATTGATATCCTAAAAGACTTTATCGATATATCAATAATACGAAACACGTAAGGGATGAAATAGGACCATTAGTAAACTAAAATGGGGAATCCATTGAGGACGACAAAACCATAGCAACAATCTGAACTAGATTTTCAGTTCTGTTTTTACTCTAGAAAACAACGACACGAATTTGGAGACAGTGATAGATATGATTCACACGATACAAGAATTCATCGTCGCAATTAGAGAAGTACTAACACAAAAAGATAAGATGAAGAGTAATAAAACCCAGGTCCTGATCGTTTCTATCGACGAGAGATTAAAAACGTCAAACACGAAATTGCCGGACCGTTAACCCAGATTTTCAATAGATCGTTCCAGGAAGGAATAGTCCCACAGGACTGGAGACTGGCAGACGTCACTCATATATACAAAAAAGGGAAGCCGCGAATTGGCTGGTAATTACCTTTCTATTAACCTCACTTCAAGGATATGTAAACTTCTGAAGTCAAGTATCAGAGACAGAATCTTAGTCTATCTGAACAACACAATTATACACTGCTTGGTTTTACAAGACGCAGATCATACCTTACAAAACTTCTTGAATTATATCATACATTATTCAATACCCACAACAAGACAAATGCAATACAAATAGTATTGCTAGACTCCCAAAAAGCATTCGACAAAGTCCCCCTCGTTCAATCAATTCACAAAGTCCGGATCATGGGGATTACTGGTTGCATGGGATATTGGACAGAAGCCTGGTTACCTGATATGAAGCAGAGTCGTAATGAATGGGGAATCATCACTGTGGTCACCCGTTACTAGTGGGGTCCCCAGGGATCCGTACTTGGGCTGATACTTTTCATCATTTATATCAACGATGTTGACGTAGGGCTGCATAACCAAGTGTCCAAATATGCAGATGACACAAAGATCGGCAGTGCCATAATAATGAAGACAGGCTAAGATTACAAGAGGAGCTAAGTAAAATTGCTTAATGGTCTAATAAATGACAAATACCATTTAACGTCAATAAATGTCAGCTGTTACAAGTAGGACACAAGATAAAGAACATCCCTGTTGTGAGATATCTAGGGGTCACTGTCTCCATTAACTTCAAATTCTCTCAGCATTGCAATGAAGTTGCCAAGGTAGCAAATATGATGTTAGGATTTATAGACAGAAACTTTACATACAAGCAAAGACATGATATTGTCACTATATAAATCTAGTTAGACCACACCTCGAATAATAGTGAAGTTTTGGGCAGCCACTTAAGTAACGACATTCTTAAATTGGAAGCAGCGCAGCGGAGAGCAACTAAAACTGATTCCCTCTTTGCGTAACAAACCATATGAGGAGAAACTGCGAGAATTATTCTGTTCCCCCTAAGCAAGAGGCGCCTCCAGGGGCAAATCAATAGGATGTCTCAAAATCCATAAAAGATTCAACAATGTTGATTGTGAACATTTCTTTTCAGTAGCACCAGCGTTACCGATGAGAGGAAATGGAGTAAAACTTAGAGGTCACCGAGTTAATCTGAATTGTACGAAATAAATCTTTTACCAACGCCATTACTGATGCATGGAGTAAACTCCCAGAAAATGTTGTTCGGAGCAACACCCTTAATATCTTCAAAATTAGGCTTGATCATCACTTGTCACTTTCCGGTATTGAATAATTCATTTAATCAGTCATCATAACGCAGTGGTATGTCTTGCTACCTTCTCAATGACTGATCTCTCCCTGGCCATGTTGAGGTATCATACTAACACTGATCAACCCATGTCACCTGCTTTAAGAGAGTAAATAAGAATTATTGTATCATCATCAACATCAGGAATTATATAGGTATGGTAAGTCGTGAGGCTGGAGATCAAGTTCATCCATAGTATTGCCATTATAAGAAAACGTGAAGAGATGCATGTCGCTGGTGATGGGATGCATGTCATATCCATGTTCATTGTACCTTATGACTTTCCTATAATAACTTCCTTCTGGCTTATTAATCCTGCAAGGTATTCTTTCTACCTGTTTTCCTGCCGGCGTGTGCCGGGGAAGTGGAGGGTGGGGAGAGAACCTTTACTTTCTTATCCTTTTCTTCCACTGCTGTCAAGGAGACTTTATCTTATATTTCTTATCGTTAAGGCCAGACCACCTGCATGTAACACCACCTCTATATAACACACACACATACACACACACACACTCTCTCTCTCTCTCTCTCTCTCTCTCTCTCTCTCTCTCTCTCTCTCTCTCTCTCTCTCTCTCTCTCTCTCTCTCTGTCTCTCTCTCTCTCTCTCTCTCTCTGTTCTGGCACATGCATTCCCCCGTCTCTTGTCCTCATTCTTTCTCTGCTCCACCCTCTCCCTTTCACCCTTCGCATGAGAATCACCTTTAAAATCCTCTTATTACACTGCTAGCCTGGCCAGACCTGAACACCCTCAGCATGACATACAGACGAAGGAAATCTCGAAAACCTTTCGCATCCTGCGTTAAAGGGAGGCGCCCCGCTCTGTAATGTCCTCTACCCCACGACTTATTGAATCGCCATGAGAAGGATGGCGAAAGAAATGACGTGCAAGGTACATTAACCTCTTGAGCACGACGGTGCTGCGCTTGAAGCTGACGGTGCTACACTGAGCACGACGGTGCTACACTTGAACACGACAGTGCTACACTTGAGCACGACGGTGTGACTCTTAGGTAAACCAGCCTGACCTTTTGACGTGACCTTTGGCCTTGTTTAAGTTGTCTCTTAATGGAGAGCGTTCTTGTGTATAGCATATATAGGTAGTGATGAATGGTTGGGTCGATGAATATAGCAGGTAATGTTACTGATGGGTAAGTGACACGTAGATGGAGAGGCAGTCATCTTTAAGGTTGTTACATTTTTTGGTTATGTCAGCGTAAGATGCCATCAACTACAACTGAATTATTTATCCTCTATAATCTCTCTCTCTCTCTCTCTCTCTCTCTCTCTCTCTCTCTCTCTCTCTCTCTCTCTCTCTCTCTCTCTCTCTCTCTCTCTCCACCCATATGACCTCTCCCTTACCGTTTTGAATTCCTTTTTCTGTTTCACCATTTTCTTTCCTTATCTTTTATTTTCCTTTTCCTCTTCCCTTCATTCCTTTTTACTTTCCTTCTTCATCTTTACCTCTCCATGTCCACTTTCTTAACTTTTTTCCTGACCTTTCGTATCCTGTCTTTGCCGTGTCCTATATCTTTATGTTCACCCCTTTCGAGCACTTTACTTTAACCCAATGTTTTTCAGGTAATTTTTACTGTCCCGCTTTCTTTCTGTTTATAATCTATCCCTGATTCACTCTCACCCCTTCCACTTTAATTCCTTTCACTCGCTCCTCTGTCTTTTTTCTGTTTCATTCATTCTTCCTTCCTGCCGCCTCTCACTTGTTTGTCCTTCCCCATCTTCTCTCCCTCTCCCCCTCGCCCACCATCGTGCGTCATCAGTATCGTCATCTCTGAGAGATTGTCTCTGAAGTTTCTTCAAGAATGTGATAGAATCTCCCCCCCCCCACCCCACCCCCACCCATACCGGAACAAGAAAGATGGAATTAGTGGGTCGGGAAGAAGAAGGAACGAGGAAGGAGATTTAATGACAGAGAGAAGGGGACGAGAGGGAACTGTGTCTCGTATCTGTATCAAGAGAGTTGTGGTTTGGACGCGTGTCGTGTGTCGTTACGACCCACACGACGGTAGACATCTGTCGTTTGGTCACATGCCCACGTGTATGGTTGTCCTTTTCGTTTAGCATGATGTGTTGTCGCTTCATGTGCCCCAACGTCACTCTTATGAAACATTATCAGTCCCCATTAGAGGGCTGTGTGTCTGTGTCTAGGCCAAAAATTTTATTTTCCTGTGAGCATCATTAACCTATGGCCATGACGGTATAGATGTCTAGACTTTGCACAAAAGGATCTCTCGGAATGATTCTATAAACATTTTTGATATTTGCACAAAAACGTTGTCTGATGTATCAGTTTGTCAGAGCTTTCTGACAGAATAATAGTATTTCTCTACATTTTATTTAGGCATGTATCTCCCCAAACTAAGACCGTATCCCAAATTGAGCTGTGGAAAGATAGCATGGCTGAGGGTGATGGAAAGTATCTGTGAATGTGTTCCG
The DNA here is from genome assembly GCF_036320965.1 of Panulirus ornatus. Taxonomy (NCBI): domain Eukaryota; kingdom Metazoa; phylum Arthropoda; class Malacostraca; order Decapoda; family Palinuridae; genus Panulirus; species Panulirus ornatus. The sequence goes on from NC_092234.1 coordinate 73,275,750, forward strand.
ATATGTAAGCCAATAAGAGATCAAAGACACAGAGCTGAAAAGGTGATTGTAACAACATATTTCTTATGACATTCTTTATGTAGAGTATAAAATGCAAACTTCAGCAAACTACATATTCACTATAAGCCCTACATTAATATCACACTTGCGTCTGACTATATATATATTATTTTTTTTTATTATTATACTTTGTCGCTGTCTCCCGCGTTTGCGAGGTAGCGCAAGGAAACAGACGAAAGAAATGGCCCAACCCCCCCCCATACACATGTATATACATACGTCCACACACGCAAATATACATACCTACACAGCTTTCCATGGTTTACCCCAGACGCTTCACATGCCTTGATTCAATCCACTGACAGCACGTTAACCCCGGTATACCACATCGCTCCAATTCACTCTATTCCTTGCCCTCCTTTCACCCTCCTGCATGTTCAGGCCCCGATCACACAAAATCTTTTTCACTCCATCTTTCAACCTCCAATTTGGTCTCCCTCTTCTCCTCGTTCCCTCCACCTCCGACACATATATACTCTTGGTCAATCTTTCCTCACTCATTCTCTCCATGTGCCCAAACCACTTCAAAACACCCTCTTCTGCTCTCTCAACCACGCTCTTTTTATTTCCAGACATCTCTCTTACCCTTACGTTACTCACTCGATCAAACCACCTCACACCACACATTGTCCTCAAACATCTCATTTCCAGCACATCCATCCTCCTGCGCACAACTCTATCCATAGCCCACGCCTCGCAACCATACAACATTGTTGGAACCACTATTCCTTCAAACATACCCATTTTTGCTTTCCGAGATAATGTTCTCGACTTCCACACATTCTTCAATGCCCCCAGAATTTTCGCCCCCTCCCCCACCCTATGATCCACTTCAGCTTCCATGGTTCCATCCGCTGCCAGATCCACTCCCAGATATCTAAAGCACTTCACTTCCTCCAGTTTTTCTCCATTCAAACTCACCTCCCAACTGACTTGACCCTCAACCCTACTGTACCTAATAACCTTGCTCTTATTCACATTTACTCTTAACTTTCTTCTCCCACACACTTTACCAAACTCAGTCACCAGCTTCTGCAGTTTCTCACACATATATATATATATATATATATATATATATATATATATATATATATATATATATATATATATATATATATATATATATATATATATATATATATATATATATATATATATATATATATATATATATATATATATGTATATATATATATATATATATATATATATATATATATATACGCCCACATATGCACATATACATCCATATACATACATATACATACACATACGGACACATTACATACATACACAAACTCCAGCGAGGTAGCGCCAGGAATACAGACAAAAAAGCCACATTCGTTCACACTCAGTCTCTAGCTGTCATGTGTAATGCACCGAAACCACATCTTCCTATCCAGGCCCAACAGATATTTCCATGGTTTACCCAGACGCTTCACATGCCCTGGTTCAGTCCACTGATAGCACGTCAACCCCGGTATACCATATATATATATATATATATATATATATATATATATATATATATATATATATATATATATATATATATATATATATATATATATATATATATATATATATATATATATATATACACACATATATATATATATATATATATATATATATATATATATATATATATATATATATATATATATATATATATATATATCCCTGGGGATAGGGGAGAAAGAATACTTCCCACGCATTCCCTGCGTGTCGTAGAAGGCGACTAAAAGGGAAGGGAGCGGGGGGCTGGAAATCCTCCCCTCTCATTTTTTTTTTTTTCCAAAAGAAGGAACAGAGAAGGGGGCCAGGTGAGGATATTCCCTCAAAGGCCCAGTCCTCTGTTCTTAACGCTACCTCGCTAATGCGGGGAAATGGCGAATAGTATGAAAGAAGATATATATATATATATATATATATATATATATATATATATATATATATATATATATATATATATATATATATATATATATATATGGTATACCGGGGTTGACGTGCTATCAGTGGACTGAACCAGGGAAGTGTGTGGAAGAAGAAAGTTGAGAGTAAATGTGAATAAGAGCAAGGTTATTAGGTACAGTAGGGGTGAGGGTCAAGTCAATTGGGAGGTGAGTTTGAATGGAGAAAAACTGGAGGAAGTGAAGTGTTTTAGATATCTGGGAGTGGATCTGTCAGCGGATGGAACCATGGAAGCGGAAGTGGATCATAGGGTGGGGGAGGGGGCGAAAATTTTGGGAGCCTTGAAAAATGTGTGGAAGTCGAGAACATTATCTCGGAAAGCAAAAATGGGTATGTTTGAGGGAATAGTGGTTCCAACAATGTTGTATGGTTGCGAGGCGTGGGCTATGGATAGAGATGTGCGCAGGAGGATGGATGTGCTGGAAATGAGATGTTTGAGGACAATGTGTGGTGTGAGGTGGTTTGATCGAGTAAGTAACGTAAGGGTAAGAGAGATGTGTGAAAATAAAAAGAGCGTGGTTGAGAGAGCAGAAGAGGGTGTTTTGAAATGGTTTGGGCACATGGAGAGAATGAGTGAGGAGAGATTGACCAAGAGGATATATGTGTCGGAGGTGGAGGGAACGAGGAGAAGAGGGAGACCAAATTGGAGGTGGAAAGATGGAGTGAAAAAGATTTTGTGTGATCGGGGCCTGAACATGCAGGAGGGTGAAAGGAGGGCAAGAAATAGAGTGAATTGGAGTCATGTGGTATACAGGGGTTGACGTGCTGTCAGTGGATTGAAGCAAGGCATGTGAAGCGTCTGGGGTAAACCATGGAAAGCTGTGTAGGTATGTATATTTGCGTGTGTGGACGTGTGTATGTACATGTGTATGGGGGGGGGGGTTGGGCCATTTCTTTCGTCTGTTTCCTTGCGCTACCTCGCAAACGCGGGAGACAGCGACAAAGTATAAAAAAAAAAAAAAAAAAAAAAAAAAAATATATATATATATATATATATATATATATATATATATATATATATATATATATATATACATATATGTATATCATGGAAACCTCCAACAGCCAGGATAGAACCCGGGACCCCTGTGCAACAAGAGGGAGCGCTACCGTTAGGTTATGATAGCCCCTAATAGGGAAATGACTATTCGAATGACTATTCGTATTCATATGCTTCCCCGTTGTACAGTTAGGTTCGGTAAAATGCTGTCTGCTGGCTGTGTGAGCCTGATGGGAAAAGACCGGTGTAGACCCCGTTGCTCACCAACTTGAGACGAAAGGTATTCTAATATATAGCATTCAAATAGTCACTTCCCTATTAGGAGCGATCATAGCCAAGCGGTAGCACCTCCGCCTGTTGCACAAGGGACCCGGGTTCGATCCTGGCTGTTGGAGGTTTGTATATTCTATGAAGGTGCGCGTTCATATATATTCCTATGAGTCTACGGGGAAATGATAAGTTCCCAAGTGCACTTTCGTGTAATAACCACACGATCAGGGGAGACACAAAGAAGTGATATAAGTCAGTCGATATACAATGAAGAGACGTAACTAAGGACGCCATTTGGTAAACAAGTGACTGTCACATGTTTACCAAATGGCATCCGAGCTTAGTCTCTTTCGTTGTATGTCAACTGACTGTTATATTTCTTTCTTGTATCTCCCCTGATGATGTAATGATTACACGGAAGTGCACTTGGGAACTTATCGTGTTTCATTTCCCCGTGGACTCATAGGAATATATTTGATCACTCGCTAAATTGTGATTCTTTCCATGGTGAGGTAGCGCCATGGAAACAGACAAGGAATGTCCCATCCCCTCATATACACATATATGTGTAGATGTATAGTGTTGGTATGATAATACACTAGTCCGTGATAATAGTTATGATGGTGAAATCGCAGTTCAGAAGTCTAGATGATTTATTTAGCTTATATGTAATTTTTCCATACATGCAGCAGAACATGTTTCACGGAGACAGTCCGCCTCATCAGGTGTAAACAATTGACAGAGTTTTTGAATCTCAACACCAACATACAGATTCTGTCCTCTTGGTGCCATACCCAAAGATACACTGACCTGACCAGTTAAAGGGGAAATTAGGTATTGGGGGATGGCGGTAGGTGTGGGGGGTGCTTTGTGTATAAGTGGGGTTGTGTAAGGGAGGTTGGCCAGGGTAACAAAATGTGTGTTCAACTACTTTTCGTAAGCTATCGTTTCTTAATAATTCTTTCCTAACCGATTTGGTCAATGATAGGATGTGTTTTGAAGTTAAGTGGGGATAAATTAGAGTTCTTAGTACCAGCAATTAAGACAGACTCAATGACGTTAATGGTAGCATGATCAGATGAGCGGTACAATGTGGCTGGGTTGTCAAGGTCTACAGGATGATTATTTTCATGCCAATATTTAGCGATCGCATTTTTGTGGTCATCCCTGAGTACGGAGCGACGGTCCCAATAGCGTCTCTCGATTCCTGCTTTACCGACTGGCCAATGTATATATCTTTATATGCCTTACATTTGACGGCGTAAACACTCCTAATGTTTTGATAATTTGGCCGACTTTTAACTAAGCTTTTATTGATTACTGAATCAACTTAGAATCTCATTCTAAAAGTGTTCCATGAATCTATCGTATATATATATATATATATATATCATGGAACATACAAACCTCCAACAGCCAGGATCGAACCCGGGACCCCTGTGTAATAGGCGGAAATGCGTTAGGCTATGGGCCAAGCGGTAGCATTCCCGCCTGTGGCACAGGGGTTCCGGGTTCCATCCTGGCTGTAGGAGGCTTGATGTTTTATGAAGGTGCGCGTTCATATGCACTTTATTCGTATTCATATACCTACGAGTTGTACAGTTAGGTTCAGTAATATAATATCTGCTGGCTATGTTCGCTTGTTGGGAAATAACCGGTGTAGACCCCGTTGCTCACCAACGTGAAACGAAGGGTATCCCAGTACATAGTATTCGAAGAGTTATTTTCTATTAACCAGGCCCATAACCTAGCGGTAGCATTCTCGCCTGTGGCACAGGGGTCCCGGGTTCGATCCTGGCGGATGGAGTTTTGTATGTTCTATGAAGGTGCGCGTTCATATGCACTTTATTCGTGTGTATATATATATATATATATATATATATATATATATATATATATATATATATATATATATATACACATATATATATATATCCCTGGGGATAGGGGAGAAAGAATACTTCCCACGCATTCCTCACGTGTCGTAGAAGTCGACTAAAGGGGACGGGAGCGAGGGGCTAGAAACCCTCCCCTCCTTGTATTTTAACTTTCTAAAAGGGGAAACAGAAGAAGGAGTCACGCGGGGAGTGCTCATTCTCCTCAAAGGCTCAGATTGGGGTGTCTAAATGTGTGTGAATGTAACCAAGATGAGAAAAAAGGAGAGATAGGTAGTATGTTTGAGGAAAGGAACCTGGATGTTTTGGCTCTGAGTGAAACGAAGCTCAAGGGTAAAAGGGAAGAGTGGTTTGGGAATGTCTTGGGAGTAAAGTCAGGGGTTAGTGAGAGGACAAGAGCAAGAGAAGGAGTAGCGCTACTCCTGAAACAGGAGTTGTGGGAGTATGTGATAAAGTGTAAGAAAGTAAACTCTAGATTGATATGGGTAAACCTGAGTTGATGGAGAGAGATGGGTGATTATTGGTGCATATGCACCTGGGCATGAGAAGAAAGATCATGAGAGGCAAGAGTTTTGGGAGCAGCTGAATGAGTGTGTTAGTGTTTTTGATTCACGAGACCGGGTTATAGTGATGGGTGATTTGAATGCAAAGGTGAGTAATGTGGCAGTTGAGGGAATAATGGTATACATGGGGTGTTCAGTGTTGTAAATGGAATGGTGAAGAGCTTGTAGATTTATGTGCTGAAAAAGGACTAGTGATTGGGAATACCTGGTTTAAAAAGAGAGAAACATAAGTATACGTATGTAAGTAGGAGAGATGGCCAGAGAGCGTTATTGGATTACGTGTTTATTGATAGGCGCGCGAAAGAGAGACTTTTGGATGTGAAGATTTGTAGAGGTTTTCAGAAAAGAAGAGAGAATGTTGGGGTGAAGAGAGTGGTGAGAGTAAATGAGCTTGGAAAGGAGACTTTTGTGAGGAAGTACCAGGAGAGACTGAATACAAAATGGAAAAAGGTGAGAACAAAGGAGGTAAGGGGAGTGTGGGAGGAATGGGATGTATTTAGGGAAGCAGTGATGGCTTGCGCAAAAGAAGCTTGTGGAATGAGAAGCGTGGGAGGTGGGCAGATCAGAAAGGGTAGTGAATGGTGGGATGAAGAAGTAATATTATTAGTGAAAGAGAAGAGAGAGGTATTTGGACGATTTTTGCAGGGAAATAATGCAAATGACTGGGAGATGTATAAAAAAGAGTCAGGAGGTCAAGAGAATGGTGCAAGAGGTGAAAAAGAGGGTAAATGAGAGTTGGGGTGAGAGAGTATCATTAAATTTTAGGGAGAATAAAAAGATGTGATTCAAAGGAGGTAAATAAAGTGCGTAAGACAAGGGAACAATGAGAACTTCAGTGAAGGGGGTTAATGAGGAGGTGATAACAAGTAGTGGTGATGTAAGAAGGAGATGGAGTGAGTATTTTGAAGGTTTGTTGAATGTGTTTGATGATAGAGTGGCAGATATAGGGTGTTTTGGTCGAGGTGGTGTGCAAAGTGAGAGGGTTAGGGAAAATGATTTGGTAAACAGAGAAGAGGTAGTAAAAGCTTTGCGGAAGATGAAAGCCGGCAAGGCAGCAGGTTTGGATGGTATTGCAGTGGAATTTATTAAAAAAGGGGGTGACTGTATTGTTGACTGGTTGGTAAGGTTATTTGATGTATGTATGATTCATGGTGAGGTGCCTGAGGATTGGCGGAATGCTTCCATGGTGCCATTGTACAAAGGCAAACGGGATACGAGTGAGTGCTCAAATTACAGAGGTATAAGTTTGCTGAGTATTCCTGGTAAATCATAGGGGAGGGTATTGATTGAGGGGGTGAAGGCATGTACAGAGCATCAGACTGGGGAAGAGCAGTGTGGTTTCAGAAGTAGTAGAGGATGTGTGGATCAGGTGTTTGCTTTGAAGAATGTATGTGAGAAATACTTAGAAAAGCAAATGGATTTGTATGTAGCATTTATGAATCTGGAGAAGGCATATGATAGATTTGATAGAGATGCTCCGTGGAAGGTATTAAGAATATATGGTGTGGAAGGCAAGTTGTTAGAAGCAGTGAAAAGTTTTTATCGAGGATGTAAGGCATGTGTACGTGTAGGAAGAGAGGAATGTGATTGGTTCTCAATGAATGTAGGTTTGCGGCAGGGGTCTGTGATGTCTCCATGGTTGTTTAATTTGTTTATGGATGGGGTTGTTAGGGAGGTGAATGCAAGAGTTTTAGAAAGAGTGGCAAGTATGCAGTCTGTCGTGGATGAGAGAGCTTGGGAATTGAGTCAGTTGTTGTTCGCTGATGATACAACGCTGGTGGCTGATTCATGTGAGAAACTGCAGAATCTAGTGACTGAGTTTGGTAAAGTGTGTGAAAGAAGAAAGTTGAGAGTAAATGTGAATAAGAGTAAGGTCATTAGGTACTGTAGGGTTGAGGGTCAAGTAAATTGGGAAGTAAGTTTGAGTGGAGAAAAACTGGAGGAAGTGAAGTGTTTTAGATATCTGGGAGTGGATTTGGCAGCAGTTGGAACCATGGAAGCGGAAGTGAATCATATGGTTGGGGAGGGGGCTAAAGTTCTGGGAGCCTTGATGAATGTGTGGAAGTCGAGAACGTTATCTCGGAAAGCAAAAATGGGTATGTTTGAAGGAATAGTGGTTCCAACAATGTTGTATGGTTGCGAGGCGTGGGCTATGGATAGAGTTGTGCGCAGGAGGGTGGATGTTCTGGAAATGAGATGTTTGAGGACAATATGTGGTGAGAGGCGGTTTGATCGAGTAAGTAAGGTAAGGGTAAGAGAGATGTGTGGTAATAAAAAGATTGTGGATGAGAGAGCAGAAGAGGGTGTTTTGAAATGGTTTGGTCACATGGACAGAATGAGATAGGAAAGATTGACCAATAGGATATATGTGTCAGAGGTGGAGGGAACGAGGAGAAGTGGGAGACCAAATTGGAGGTGGAAAGATGGAGTGAAAAAGATTTTGAGTGATTGGGGCCTGAACATGCAGGAGGGTGAAAGGCTTGCAAGGAATAAAGTGAACTGGAACGATGTGTTATACCGGGGTCGACGTGCTGTCACTGGATTGAACCAGGGCATGTGAAGCGTCTGGGGTAAACCATGGAAAGTTGTGTGGGGCCTGGATGTGGAAAGATAGCTGTGGTTTCGGTGCATTATTACAAGGAAGCTAGAGACTGAGTGTGAAGGAATGGGGCCTTTGTTGTCTTTTCCTAGCGCTACCTCGCATACATGAGGGGGGAGAGTGTTGTTATTCCATGTGTGGCAGGGTGGCGATGGGAATGAATAAAGGCAGACAGTATGAATTATGTACATGGGTATATACATACATGTCTGTGTGTGTATATATATGTATACATTGAGATGTATAGGTATGTATATGTGCTGTGTGTGGACGTGTATATACGTATATACATGTGTATGTGGGTGGGCTGGGCCATTCTTTCGCCTGTTTCCTTGCGCTACCTCGCTAACGCGGGAGACAGCGACAAAGCAAGATAAAATAAATGAAAATAGAATATATATATATATATATATTCCTATGAGTCCACGGGGAAAATGAAATACGATAAGTTCCCAAGTGCACTTTCGTGGAATAATCACATCGTCAGGGAAGACACAAGAGAGAAATATAACGGTCATTTGATATACATCGAAGAGACGAAGCTAGGATGCCATTTGGTAAACATGCGATTGTCCAAGACAGACAACGAGCGTATCATAACCTTATTTTTTACAAATTTTATGAACAATAAAGTTTTCTAATTTGTATAGACCATCACTAATATTAAGATTATAATTCTTTTTGTATTTCATAATAGAAGATTCAATGATATTTCTCGTGGTAATACAGTTAGAGTTGATAACTGAGATGCCATTATTCCAGTCAATACAATGATCATGGTTTTTAACGTGATTAAACAAGGCATTTGATTCTTGTCCCGTTCTTATACTATATTCATGTTGCTTAAGTCTAACAGAAAGCTCCTTACCAGTTTGCCTAACACACGCATATATGCTTATGTGTGTGTGTGTGTGAGTGCATTTTTCTGCCACAAAATATGAGATAAATTCTTTTGAAGAAAAAATTAAAATATCAGGTTTACTTTAATGTCACTTTTCTATATCTGTTTTTTATATCACCATTAACTTAGGCTTCTTTCCCGTGTGTATGTTTGTGTGTGTGTGTGTGTATGTGTGTGTAGGTACGGTGCGGGGTCAGGGGGAAGGTTGGTGTGTACGGAAGCCATTCAGCGCGGGATGATGTGCATCACCAGGAAGTTCGTCGATAGTTTGGGAGTAAAATATGTGTGGGACATACCAAGCTGAGTTATACAGCCGCCTGATGGCTCACTGGGGAATTATTGGAGTAATAATGTACACCTGCTTAATGTCCTGCTGCCGGATGACTTACACTAAAGATATTAAGGTATTTGTTGATTGTAGTAATTCGCTATATTGTAATTTGAAGGCGATTCTATATGGTAGATCAATAACAAATACGAAAATATTCATAAAAATAATATTTCTTTTTCTTCACGCTAAAATTTTGTCACTTAGTCAAATATGTATTTTTCGTATACTTGGATAACTAAAGATTATTTGGGATAATTTTACTAGCTCAAGCGTTACTGTAAATTAGAGTGTGGCAATAAAGAATGAGAATTAATGGTTTGAATTTACTGTCAACAATAAATTCTGACTTTTATTTACAGTCTTTATCCACAGATTTAGTCCACAAATATTTGAAGCGTTTGTGTGTGGTGGTATACAATATGTGATAAAATTGGTACCTAACATAACAAGGAAATAACTGGAAACATATGAGCCGCAACTTCATATATATATATATATATATATATATATATATATATATATATATATATATATTTTTTTTTTTTTTTTTATACTTTGTCGCTGTCTCCCGCGTTTGCGAGGTAGCGCAAGGAAACAGACGAAAGAAATGGCCCAACCCCCCCCCCCCATACACATGTACATACACATATATATATATATATATATATATATATATATATATATATATATATATATATGGATTTGTATGTAGCATTTATGGATCTGGAGAAGGCATATGATAGAGTTGATAGAGATGCTCTGTGGAAGGTATTAAGAATATATGGTGTGGGAGGCAAGTTGTTAGAAGCAGTGAAAAGTTTTTATCGAGGATGTAAGGCATGTGTACGTGTAGGAAGAGAGGAAAGTGATTGGTTCTCAGTGAATGTAGGTTTGCGGCAGGGGTGTGTGATGTCTCCATGGTTGTTTAATTTGTTTATGGATGGGGTTGTTAGGGAGGTGAATGCAAGAGTTTTGGAAAGAGGGGCAAGTATGAAGTCTGTTGGGGATGAGAGAGCTTGGGAAGTGAGTCAGTTGTTGTTCGCTGATGATACAGCGCTGGTGGCTGATTCATGTGAGAAACTGCAGAAGCTGGTGACTGAGTTTGGTAAAGTGTGTGAAAGAAGAAAGTTAAGAGTAAATGTGAATAAGAGCAAGGCTATTAGGTACAGTAGGGTTGAGGGTCAAGTCAATTGGGAGGTGAGTTTGAATGGAGAAAAACTGGAGGAAGTGAAGTGTTTTAGATATCTGGGAGTGTATCTGGCAGCGGATGGAACCATGGAAGCGGAAGTGGATCATAGGGGGGGGGGGGGGGCGAAATTCTGGGAGCCTTGGAGAATGTGTGGAAGTCGAGAACATTATCTCGGAAAGCAAAAATGGGTATGTTTGAAGGAATAGTGGTTCCAACAATGTTGTATGGTTGCGAGGCGTGGGCTATGGATAGAGTTGTGCGCAGGAGGATGGATGTGCTGGAAATGAGATGTTTGAGGACAATGTGTGGTGTGAGGTGGTTTGATCGAGTAAGTAACGTAAGGGTAAGAGAGATGTGTGGAAATAAAAGAGCGTGGTTGAGAGAGCAGAAGAGGGTGTTTTGAAATGGTTTGGGCACATGGAGAGAATGAGTGAGGAAAGATTGACCAAGAGAATATATGTGTCGGAGGTGGAGGGAACGAGGAGAAGAGGGAGACCAAATTGGAGGTGGAAAGATGGAGTGAAAAAGATTTTGTGTGATCGGGGCCTGAATATGCAGGAGGGTGAAAGGAGGGCAAGGAATAGAGTGAATTGGAGCGATGTGGTATACCGGGGTTGACGTGCTGTCAGTGGATTGAATCAAGGCATGTGAAGCGTCTGGGGTAAACCATGGAAAGCTGTGTAGGTATGTATATTTGCGTTTGTGGACGTATGTATATACATGTGTATGGGGGTGGGTTGGTCCATTTCTTTCGTCTGTTTCGTTGCGCTACCTCGCAAACGCGGGAGACAGCGACAAAAAAAAAAAAAAAGAAATCCATCTGTTTTTCTAAGTATTTCTCACATATATTCTTCAAAGCAAACACCTGATCAACACATCCTTTACCACTTCTGAAACCACACAAATCTTCCCCAATATGATGCTCTGTACCTGCCTTCACCCTCCCATATAATTTTCCAGTAATACTCAACAAAATTATGCCTCTGTAATTTGAACGCTCACTTTTATCACCTTTGCCTTTGTACAATCTAACTATGCATGCATTCCGCCAATCCTCAGGCACTGCACCATGAACCATACGTATGTGTATGATTACACAGATAGTCACACACACACACACACACACACACACACACACACACACACACACACACACACACACGCTCTCACACACACACACACAAACACACACACACACACACACACACACACACACACACACACACACACACACACACACACACACAGATAACAGAACCAATACAAGAGGAGTTCAACCTTGGAGTATAGGAAGCAGATAATAGAATTTCCTGTGAATGAAAAGTGAAAAAGATGCATCAATACTTCAACAAAAAGTAGAAGATCTTGTGAAGAGAACTGAAAAACAGATTTCATCACACAACAAAACGCAAACTTTCGCCAAACTATAAGAAATTCTCTACCGATCTGAAGCAGCAACGAAAACCAACATTGCCAAGAAACTGAACCGGCTGTACAGAGGCTGAATCACTTTAAAAAACAAAAAAGAAAAGAAAAAAATCAATGTTACATCAATGCATCCAACCAGCAGCAGCAGCAGCATCTCTCACCACAGCAAGAAACACGACTGAATCTTGCCCAAGATGAAATCCGGCAAAGCGGCTGATTGGATGGTATTGCAGTGGAATGTATTAAGAAAGGAGGTGACTGTGTTGTTGGTTGTGGTAAGGATATTCAGTGTATATTCTATGGATCATGGTGAAGTGCCCGAGGACTGGAGGAATGGATGTATACGTAGGACGGATCATGGTAAAGTGCCCAGAGACTGGAGGAATGCATGTATACGTAGGACGGATCATGGTGAAGTGCCCGAGGACTGGAGGAATGCATGTATACATAGGACGGATCATAATGAAGTGCCCGAGGACTGGAAGAATGCATGTATATGTAGGATGGATCATGGTGAAGTGTCCAAGGACTGGAGGAATGCATGTATACATAGGACGGATCATGGTGAAGTGCCCGAGGACTGGAGGAATGCATGTATACGTAGGGTGGATCGTTTTTACACTTTTTTTTTATATTCATATGGTGGTAGTGCTGAGGAGTTGAGGATCTATGAGAAAGAATTCTGCAGAAATCATGAGCTCTCGGCGTTAATATCTTTAACCCCCGGATGAACTGAATTTGATCAATACTTATTCAATATTCATCAAACAATCTGTAAAGGCACAGTGGATGATGCACCATCACATCGTCATCCAGTGATAATATCTCATTCACGGTGGTTGACAACAGCGAATCGAGTTCTACGTCTCTATAGTACATCTGAGCCTTCAAATACTTTGCAAACACTTGCTGAATTTATAATGAAAGCTGATGCACGTATGTGATTCAAGATATATTCCAAACACTCCATCAAATATGGAGCTTAATATTTGCACGAAACCATTGTTCGTACTCGTCCTTTCACTAACATCATCAAACAAATCGTGAAGCCTGTTATTCAGAGAATTTCATTCTTCGGCCACCCTGAAAACATTCGCATTAGCAAGTTTCATAATGAGAGAACCGTTGTTCGTGAACTGGGATGCAGAAGAGTATTGCGGGCAAGGAAAGCGAAGAGAAGCTGTGTTAGACCTTATCAAGTTCCCGTTGTTGATTTTTGTGCAAAGAAATATCATAAGATGATTGACTGGCACAATATTGATGTCACAGAGCTAACTTTAACAATGGACATCAAAGATGAAGTAATCTGGAACATCATCAAGTATGGCATTCCCACTGAAAATAATTATTTCAGTAAGCCGTACCACAGACAGGCAGTAGAGAGCCATATAAAAGTAATCACGGAAGCATCAACTGAAGTGTGTGGCCAGAAAAGTAGAGTTGGATATATGAGAACAACCACTCACAGTAGGAACACTCTGCCAAAATTTCACGCGAAAAAAGATTGACATAAAATAAAATGGCATTTATTTACGAATTTGATATTTCTGTAATGAAGACTTTGTCATTTTTATGTAATGTTGTTCATATACTTCACTTACATTCAAGATATCATTATCATAGCACCTATACCTGAAATATTTTATTAGATTCTAATTTTTTGAAATAGGTAATATTTTTGATAAAAGTGCCATGCTTTCAGTTTAATTCTTCTTGAGGGGAGAGGGAGACTTTATCTAAGTCTTTCTATGAAATTAATCATACTCTACTAAAAATACGCATATTTTCAGTTTAAGATTCTTTCTATGGATGCGCGTTTATAAAACCTTATTTTTCAATCTTTAAACACTCTGGTGATTGTGGTGGTGGTACGTGTATGTGTGTGTGTGTGTGGGGGGGGGTGAAAGATGCTGTCGCAGAGAACCCATATTTTTTGCAGAATTTTTTCTCGCGCATCCACAACTTTTCCACACTACCCCGGTATGAAGATCAAACGAAAGTTTAAAAACGATCCACCATAAATAGTGCTACTGTATAATAGGAAAGTAGAATGCGGAAGTAGAATTCTTTCTCCCACACACACACACACACACACACACAAACACACACACATATAAATATATATATATATATATATATATATATATATATATATATATATATATATATATATATATATATATATATATATATATATATATCCCTGGGGATAGGGGAGAAAGAATACTTCCCACGCATTGCTCACGTGTCGTAGAAGGCGACGAAACAGGACGGGAGCGGGAGGCTGAAACCCTTCACTTCCTCCAGTTTTTTTTCCATTCAAACTTACCTCCCAATTGACTTGACCCTCAACCCTACTGTACCTAATAACCTTCCTCTATTCACATTTACTCTCAACTTTCTTCTTTCACACACTTTACCAAACTCAGTCACCAGCTTCCGCAGTTTCTCACATGAATCAGCCACCAGCGCTGTATCATCAGCGAACAACAACTGACTCACTTTCCAAGCTCTCTCATCCACAACAGACTGCATACTTGCCCCTCTTTCCAAAACTCTTGCATTCACCTCCCTAACAACCCCATCCATAAACAAATTAAACGACCATGGAGACATCACATACCCCTGCCGCAAACCTACATTCACTGAGAACCAATCATTTTCCTCTCTTCCTACACGTACACATGCCTTACGTCCTCGATAAAAACTTATCACTGCTTCTAACAACTTGCCTCCCACACCATATTTTCTTAATACCTTCCACAGAGCATCTCTATCAACTCTATCATATGCTTTCTCCAGATCTATAAATGCTACATACAAATCCATTTGTGGTGGTGTGCAAAGTGAGAGGGTTAGGGAAAATGATTTGGTAAACAGAGAAGAGGTAGTAAAAGCTTTGCGGAAGATGAAAGCCGGCAAGGCAGCAGGTTTGGATGGTATTGCAGTGGAATTTATTAAAAAAGGGGGTGACTGTATTGTTGACTGGTTGGTAAGGTTATTTAATGTATGTATGACTCATGGTGAGGTGCCTGAGGATTGGCGGAATGCGTGCATAGTGCCATTGTACAAAGGCAAAGGGGATGAGAGTGAGTGCTCAAATTACAGAGGTATAAGTTTGTTGAGTATTCCTGGTAAATTATATGGGAGGGTATTGATTGAGAGGGTGAAGGCATGTACAGAGCATCAGATTGGGGAAGAGCAGTGCGGTTTCAGAAGTGGTAGAGGATGTGTGGATCAGGTGTTTGCTTTGAAGAATGTATGTGAGAAATACTTAGAAAAGCAAATGGATTTGTATGTAGCATTTATGGATCTGGAGAAGGCATATGATAGAGTTGATAGAGATGCTCTGTGGAAGGTATTAAGAATATATGGTGTGGGAGGCAAGTTGTTAGAAGCAGTGAAAAGTTTTTATCGAGGATGTAAGGCATGTGTACGTGTAGGAAGAGAGGAAAGTGATTGGTTCTCAGTGAATGTAGGTTTGCGGCAGGGGTGTGTGATGTCTCCATGGTTGTTTAATTTGTTTATGGATGGGGTTGTTAGGGAGGTAAATGCAAGAGTCCTGGAAAGAGGGGCAAGTATGAAGTCTGTTGGGGATGAGAGAGCTTGGGAAGTGAGTCAGTTGTTGTTCGCTGATGATACAGCGCTGGTGGCTGATTCATGTGAGAAACTGCAGAAGCTGGTGACTGAGTTTGGTAAAGTGTGTGGAAGAAGAAAGTTAAGAGTAAATGTGAATAAGAGCAAGGTTATTAGGTACAGTAGGGGTGAGGGTCAAGTCAATTGGGAGGTGAGTTTGAATGGAGAAAAACTGGAGGAAGTGAAGTGTTTTAGATATCTTGGAGTGGATCTGTCAGCGGATGGAACCATGGAAGCGGAAGTGGATCATAGGGTGGGGGAGGGGGCGAAAATTTTGGGAGCCTTGAAAAATGTGTGGAAGTCGAGAACATTATCTCGGAAAGCAAAAATGGGTATGTTTGAAGGAATAGTGGTTCCAACAATGTTGTATGGTTGCGAGGCGTGGGCTATGGATAGAGATGTGCGCAGGAGGATGGATGTGCTGGAAATGAGATGTTTGAGGACAATGTGTGGTGTGAGGTGGTTTGATCGAGTAAGTAACGTAAGGGTAAGAGAGATGTGTGGAAATAAAAAGAGCGTGGTTGAGAGAGCAGAAGAGGGTGTTTTGAAATGGTTTGGGCACATGGAGAGAATGAGTGAGGAAAGATTGACCAAGAGGATATATGTGTCGGAGGTGGAGGGAACGAGGAGAAGAGGGAGACCAAATTGGAGGTGGAAAGATGGAGTGAAAAAGATTTTGTGTGATCGGGGCCTGAACATGCAGGAGGGTGAAAGGAGGGCAAGGAATAGAGTGAATTGGAGCGATGTGGTATACAGGGGTTGACGTGCTGTCAGTGGATTGAATCAAGGCATGTGAAGCGTCTGGGGTAAACCATGGAAAGCTGTGTAGGTATGTATATTTGCGTGTGTGGACGTGTGTATGTACATGTGTATGGGGGGGGGGGGGTTGGGCCATTTCTTTCGTCTGTTTCCTTGCGCTACCTCGCAAACGCGGGAGACAGCGACAAAGTATAAAAAAAAAAAAAAATCCATTTGCTTTTCTAAGTATTTCTAACATACATTCCTCAAAGCAAACACCTCATCCACACATCCTCTACCACTTCTGAAACCACACTGCTCTTCCCCAATCTGATGCTCTATACATGCATTCACCCTCTCAGTCAATGCCCTTCCATATAATTTACCAGGAATACTCAACAAACTTATACCTCTGTAATTTGAGCACTCACGTTTGTCCCCTTTGCCCTTGTGCAATGGCACTATGCAAGCATTCCGCCAATCCTCAGGCACCTCACCATGAATCGTACATACACTAAATAACCATACCAACCAGTCAACAACACAGTCACCCACTTTTTGTTTTATAAATTCCACTGCAATACCATCCAAACCTGCTGCCTTGCCGGCTTTCATCTTCCTCAAAGCTTTTACTGCCTCTTCTCTGTTTACCAAATCATTTTCCCTAACCCTCTCACTTTGCACACCACCTCGACCAAAACACCCTATATCTGCCACTCTATCATCAAACACATTCAACAAAACTTCAAAATACTCACTCCACCTCTTTCTCACATCACCACTACTTGTTATCACCTCCCTATTAGCCCCCTTCACTGAAGTTCCCATTTGCTCCCTTGTCTTACGCACTTTATTTACCTCCTTCAAAACATCTATTTATTCTCCCTAAAATCTAATTATACTCTCACCCCAACTCTCATTTGCCCTCTTTTTCACCTCTTGCACCTTTCTCTTCACCTCCTGACTCTTTCTTTTATACATCTCCCACTTATTTGCATTATTTCCCTGCAAAAATCGTCCAAATGCCTCTCTCTTCTCTTTCACTAATAATCTTACTTCTTCATCCCACCACTCACTACCCTTTCTAATCTGCCCACCTCCCACTCTTCTCATGCCACAAGCATCTTTTGCGCAATCCATCACTGCTTCCCTAAATACATCCCATTCCTCCCCCACTCCCCATACCTCCTTTGTTCCCACCTTTTTCCATTCTGTACTCAGTCTCTCCTGGTACTTCCTCACACAAGTCTCCTTCCCAAGCTCACTTACTGTCACCACTCTCTTTACCCCAACATTCTCTCTTCTTTTCTGAAAACCTCTACAAGTCTTCATTTTCGCCTCCACAGGATAATGATCAGACATCCCTCCAGTTGTACCTGTCAGCACATTAACATCCAAAAGTCTCTCCTTCGCGCGCCTATCAATTAACACGTAATCCAATAACGTTCTCTGGCCATCTCTCCGACTTACATACGTATACTTATGTATATCTCTCTTTTTGAACCAGGTATTCCCAATCAAGAGTCGTTTCTCAGCACATAAATGTACAAGCTCTTCACCATTTCAATTTACAACACTGAACACCCCATGTATACCAATTATTCCCTCAACTGCCACATTACTCAGCTTTGCATTCAAATCACCCATCACTATAACCCGGTCTTGTGCATCAAAACCACTAACACACTCATTCAGCTGCTCCCAAAACACTTGCCCCTCATGATCTTTCTTCTCATGCCCAGGTACATATGCACCAAAAATCACCCATCTCTCTCCATCAACTCTCAGTTTTACCTATATATATATATATATATATATATATATATATATATATATATATATATATATATATATATATATATATATATATATATATATATTTTTTTTTTTTTTTTTGCTTTGTCGCTGTCTCCCGCGTTTGCGAGGTAGCGCAAGGAAACAGACGAAAGAAATGGCCCAACCCACCCCCATACACATGTATATACATACGTCCACACACGCAAATATACATACCTACACAGCTTTCCATGGTTTACCCCAGACGCTTCACATGCCTTGATTCAATCCACAGACAGCACGTCAACCCCGGTATACCACATCACTCCAATTCACTCTATTCCTTGCCCTCCTTTCACCCTCCTGCATGTTCAGGCCCCGATCACACAAAATCTTTTTCACTCCATCTTTCCACCTCCAATTTGGTCTCCCTCTTCTCCTCGTTTCCTCCACCTCCGACACATATATTCTCTTGGTCAATCTTTCCTCACTCATCCTCTCCATGTGCCCAAACCACTTCAAAACACCCTCTTCTGCTCTCTCAACCACGCTCTTTTTATTTCCACACATCTCTCTTACCCTTAAGTTACTCACTCGATCAAACCACCTCACACCACACATTGTCCTCAAACATCTCATTTCCAGCACATCCATCCTCCTACGCACAACTCTATCCATAGCCCACGCCTCGCAACCATACAACATTGTTGGAGCCACTGTTCCTTCAAACATACCCATTTTTGCTTTCCTAGATAATGTTCTCGACTTCCACACATTCTTCAATGCCCCCAGAATTTTCGCCCCCTCCCCCACCCTATGATCCACTTCCGCTTCCATGGTTCCATCCGCTGCCAGATCCACTCCCAGATATCTAAAACACTTCACTTCCTCCAGTTTTTCTCCATTCAAACTCACCTCCCAATTGACTTGACCCTCAACCCTACTGTACCTAATAACCTTGCTCTTATTCACATTTACTCTTAACTTTCTTCTTCCACACACTTTACCAAACTCAGTCACCAGCTTCTGCAGTTTCTCACATGAATCAGCCACCAGCGCTGTATCATCAGCGAACAACAACTGACTCACTTCCCAAGCTCTCTCATCCCCAACAGACTTCATACTTGCCCCTCTTTCCAAAACTCTTGCATTTACCTCCCTAACAACCCCATCCATAAATAAATTAAACAACCATGGAGACATCACACACCCCTGCCGCAAACGTACATTCACTGAGAACCAATCACTTTCCTCTCTTCCTACACGTACACATGCCTTACATCCTCGATAAAACTTTTCACTGCTTCTAACAACTTTCCTCCCACACCATATATTCTCAATACCTTCCACAGAGCATCTCTATCAACTCTATCATATGCCTTCTCCAGATCCATAAATGCTACATACAAATCCATTTGCTTTTCTAAGTATTTCTCACATACATTCTTCAAAGCAAACACCTGATCCACACATCCTCTACCACTTCTGAAACCACACTGCTCTTCCCCAATCTGATGCTCTGGACATGCCTTCACCCTATCAATCAATACCCTCCCATATAATTTACCAGGAATACTCAACAAACTTATACCTCTGTAATTTGAGCACTCACTCTTATCCCCTTTGCCTTTGTACAATGGCACTATGCACGCATTCCGCCAATCCTCAGGCACCTCACCATGAGTCATACATACATTAAATGACCTTACCAACCAGTCGACAATACAGTCACCCCCTTTTTAATAAATTCCACTGCAATACCATCCAAACCTGCTGCCTTGCCGGCTTTCGTCTTCCGCAAAGCTTTCACTACCTCTTCTCTGTTTACCAAATAATTTTCCCTAACCCTCTAACTTTGCACACCACCTCGACCAAAACACCCTATATCTGCCACTCTATCATCAAACACATTCAACAAACCTTCAAAATACTCACTCCATCTCCTTCTCACATCACCACTACTTGTTATCACCTCCCCATTTGCGCCCTTCACTGAAGTTCCCATTTGCTCCCTTGTCTTACGCACTTTATTTACCTCCTTCCAGAACATCTTTTTATTCTCCCTAAAATTTAATGATACTCTCTCACCCCAACTCTCATTTGCCCTTTTTTTCACCTCTTGCACCTTTCTCTTGACCTCCTGTCTCTTTCTTTTATACATCTCCCACTCAATTGCATTTTTTCCCTGCAAAAATCGTCCAAATGCCTCTCTCTTCTCTTTCACTAATACTCTTACTTCTTCATCCCACCACTCACTACCCTTTCTAATCAACCCACCTCCCACTCTTCTCATACCACAAGCATCTTTTGCGCAATCCATCACTGATTCCCTAAATACATCCCATTCCTCCCCCACTCCCCTTGCTTCCATTGTTCTCACCTTTTTCCATTCTGTACTCAGTCTCTCCTGGTACTTCCTCACACAGGTCTCCTTCTCAAGCTCACTTACTCTCACCACCCTCTTCACCCCAACATTCACTCTTCTTTTCTGAAAACCCATACAAATCTTAACCTTAGCCTCCACAAGATAATGATCAGACATCCCTCCAGTTGCACCTCTCAGCACATTAACATCCAAAAGTCTCTCTTTCGCACGCCTGTCAATTAACACGTAATCCAATAACGCCCTCTGGCCATCTCTCCTACTTACATAAGTATACTTATGTATATCTCGCTTTTTAAACCAGGTATCCCCAATCATCAGTCCTTTTTCAGCACATAAATCTATAAGCTCTTCACCATTTCCATTTACAACACTGAACACCCCATGTATACCAATTATTCCCTCAACTGCCACATTACTCACCTTTGCATTCAAATCACCCATCACTATAACCCGGTCTCGTGCATCAAAACCACTAACACACTCATTCAGCTGCTCCCAAAACACTTGCCTCTCTTGATCTTTCTTCTCATGCCCAGGTGCATATGCACCAATAATCACCCACCTCTCTCCATCAACTTTCAGTTTTACCCATATTAATCGAGAATTTACTTTCTTACATTCTATCACATACTCCCACAACTCCTGTTTCAGGAGTATTGCTACTCCTTCCCTTGCTCTTGTCCTCTCACTATATATATATATATATATATATATATATATATATATATATATATATATATATATATATATATATATATATATATATATACATGTGTGTGTGTGTATGTGTGTGTGTGTGTATATGCTCGCAAGCTAATCGTAGCAGGCAAGCACAGAGAGAATATGAGATAACTCATAATGGCATTCATACAGTTGTTCTATAAAGATCAATGGAAACGCATGTAGACTCTGTGTGTTATGAATGTATCTATACCTGAAAGTAGATATATTCAGGTGTAGATTAGTAATCTCCTTCCAACATCACCCTTTCCATATCTCCCAGGTAGCCCCCTCCCAAGAGAGCTTTTTACCGTTGAGCTGCAGTAAGATGACAGCTAACATTAACACGCCCAGCGTAGCACGCAACATGCTTCACCATCATGCACGTGAAATGTTGAAAGTATGTACGAAAATGATCATCGACGTTATCCGTAACTTATCCTTGACTCCTTGTCGCCAACCTTCAGGAGAAAAGGCCAATGTGAGTGTGTGTGTGTGTGTGTGTGTGTGTGTGTGTGTGTGTGTGTAAATTCTCTCATCAGTTGGACAATTTCTTGGGAGGATGCCAGACTGGCAGCGAGGACATAAAAATGAAGGTTATTCCAGCTGCGTGTTCTTCAACATGAGAGAGAGAGAGAGAGAGAGAGAGAGAGAGAGAGAGAGAGAGAGAGAGAGAGAGAGAGAGAGAGAGAGAGAGAGAGAGAGAGAGAGAGAGAGAGAGAGAGAGAGAGAGAGAGAGAGAGAGAGAGAGAGAGAGAGAGAGCAACAGTACCTGTCTTTGAGCACTTACGACGCGAGTTTGCCTAAGGCTAGGAGAGAGAGAGAGAGAGAGAGAGAGAGAGAGAGAGAGAGAGAGAGAGAGAGAGAGAGAGAGAGAGAGAGAGAGAGAGAGATAGAGAGAGAGAGAGAGAGAGAGAGAGAGAGAGAGAGAGAGAGAGAGAGAGAGAGAGAGAGAGAGAGAGAGAGAGAGAGACAGAGAGAGAGAGAGAGAGAGAGAGAGAGAGAGTACTATGATATATATGATCTTTTAAAAAAAATTTTCTATATTTGTGAGGTAAACTGTTGACATAAGATTTCAATCGTTTTGTCTCCTAGTATTGCTCATTATTCTCAGGATGGCCGTGAGATTTTTAAGATTGATAACAAGACAAAGTTTTCTGAGGGATACAAAAAAGCGTCAGGAAAAACACCGGTTTAAAACGTTCGTAAGATTTTGATTTCATACTTATTTTTCTTGAGGTTTCTAAGTACCTTCATCTCGATTTCAGGCGCCTGACAACAGCATCTCTTCTTGGATTTGTTGACATGTTTTCCTCCCACACATAATCCCTTTGAGCTGGCATGACCTCTGTGAGGTGTGACCAGGAGGGGTGAGCGGAGCCTCTGTGTCACAACGGTATGGAATCTCCCCCGTGCAAAGTAGTCCTGCTTGTGAAGGGATTTCCTCTGCCCATGAAATGGAGGCGATACGGGAGGGGGGGGGAGGAGTTGGGTCCGAAACAAACTAGAGTTCATGTTGGTGCCTCTTGGTGTCTCAGCCTCCTCTAAGAAAAGTCTTGGCTGGACTTATCGGTTCAGAGCCCTTCTGGCCCTTCAGTACATAGGAAAGACAGACAGCAGGTTGGCCTATGTCAAGGGTGCCTGTCTTTTTTTAACTTAAATCTAAAAGATTTTATTTCATTCTTCCTCTTGAGATATCTTATGTTAACTGGCCTTACGAGTGTCAGGTCACCTGTCTTTTGGATAGCAGGGTTTACTTTGGTCTACAGGGACCACTCGAGGCTGGACAGCTTGGGGCCGACTGCCAACCTGGGGTCTGTAGTCAGAAACCCTTCCTGCTAAGGATACTCGCAGAATAACTCTATTTTTTCATCTAAGGCGAAGTATTTTTCTTAGGAGGAAGAGCCTACTGAAGGATATTTTGGGAAATATTTTCGAGAGGAAGTAAGAGGAAATCATCTTTTTTTCCCTTGTGCTTCCAGCGTTTCTTCCTCTGAGTCATCTCCCTCTCCCTGGCTGCCATCATAAAGATTCACATCAAGCCGGAAATCATATCCTTTCGTCCCTCTCGACTGCGCCTTAATTGTTGTCTGGGATCTGTCGTCGTTGTCAGCACCCTGCCAACTCTGTCAGCAGCCTGCCAATAACTACAAATTGGGTAGAATTGTGGGAACTGTTCCAGCATCATCAGACAACGCTGTCTGTGCCTTGCCAACTTGCACAGCGTTATGCTTCCTAGATGTGCAAACGTTATTAGTAAGTCTTCAACGTTTTCAGAGTCCTGACAGCATTATCAGTACCTCACCAACGTCGTTAGCGTCCTGGTGGTGCTGTCAGGAGGAGGTAAGCGAGTGTTGGTGTCTACCACCAAACCTTTCCTGAGGTATCAGTGGTGTCGGTAGGGGAACGGAACGTCTCAAAAAAGGCGTCAGCTGCCTTGCACATTCAGGACCAGAGATGGTCACTTATCCTTATCATCGCCACACTGTATGTCAAAGATGGCAAGGAAGTAGATAGATATCTTTTGAAAATGTATGAAAAAGGAATATATATATATATATATATATATATATATATATATATATATATATATATATATATATATATATATATATATATATATATATATATATATATACATATATATATACATATATTTATATACATATATCTATTAAAAAAGGGGGTGACTGTATTGTTGACTGGTTGGTAAGGTTATTTAATGTATGTATGACTCATGGTGAGGTGCCTGAGGATTGGCGGAATGCGTGCATAGTGCCATTGTACAAAGGCAAAGGGGATAAGAGTGAGTGCTCAAATTACAGAGGTATAAGTTTGTTGAGTATTCCTGGTAAATTATATGGGAGGGTATTGATTGAGAGGGTGAAGGCATGTACAGAGCGTCAGATTGGGGAAGAGCAGTGTGGTTTCAGAAGTGGTAGAGGATGTGTGGATCAGGTGTTTGCTTTGAAGAATGTATGTGAGAAATACTTAGAAAAGCAAATGGATTTGTATGTAGCATTTATGGATCTGGAGAAGGCATATGATAGAGTTGATAGAGATGCTCTGTGGAAGGTATTAAGAATATATGGTGTGGGAGGAAAGTTGTTAGAAGCAGTGAAAAGTTTTTATCGAGGATGTAAGGCATGTGTACGTGTAGGAAGAGAGGAAAGTGATTGGTTCTCAGTGAATGTAGGTTTACGGCAGGGGTGTGTGATGTCTCCATGGTTGTTTAATTTGTTTATGGATGGGGTTGTTAGGGAGGTAAATGCAAGAGTTTTGGAAAGAGGGGCAAGTATGAAGTCTGTTGGGGATGAGAGAGCTTGGGAAGTGAGTCAGTTGTTGTTCGCTGATGATACAGCGCTGGTGGCTGATTCATGTGAGAAACTGCAGAAGCTGGTGACTGAGTTTGGTAAAGTGTGTGGAAGAAGAAAGTTAAGAGTAAATGTGAATAAGAGCAAGGTTATTAGGTACAGTAGGGTTGAGGATCAAGTCAATTGGGAGGTGAGTTTGAATGGAGAAAAACTGGAGGAAGTGAAGTGTTTTAGATATGTGGGAGTGTATCTGGCAGCGGATGGAACCATGGAAGCGGAAGTGGATCATAGGGTGGGGGAGGGGGCGAAAATTCTGGGGGCCTTGAAGAATGTGTGGAAGTCGAGAACATTATCTCGGAAAGCAAAAATGGGTATGTTTGAAGGAATAGTGGTTCCAACAATGTTGTATGGTTGCGAGGCATGGGCTATGGATAGAGTTGTGCGCAGGAGGATGGATGTGCTGGAAATGAGATGTTTGAGGACAATGTGTGGTGTGAGGTGGTTTGATCGAGTGAGTAACGTAAGGGTAAGAGAGATGTGTGGAAATAAAAAGAGCGTGGTTGAGAGAGCAGAAGAGGGTGTTTTGAAGTAGTTTGGGCACATGGAGAGAATGAGTGAGGAAAGATTGACCAAGAGGATATATGTGTCGGAGGTGGAGGGAACGAGGAGAAGAGGGAGACCAAATTGGAGGTGGAAAGATGGAGTGAAAAGGATTTTGTGTGATCGGGGCCTGAACATGCAGGAGGGTGAAAGGAGGGCAAGGAATAGAGTGAATTGGAGCGATGTGGTATACCGGGGTTGACGTGCTGTCAGTGGATTGAATCAAGGCATGTGAAGCGTCTGGGGTAAACCATGGAAAGCTGTGTAGGTATGTATATTTGCGTGTGTGGACGTATGTATATACATGTGTATGGGGGGGGGTTGGGCCATTTCTTTCGTCTGTTTCCTTGCGCTACCTCACAAACGCGGGAGACAGCGACAAAGTATAAAAAAAAGAAAAATTAATATATATATATATATATATATATATATATATATATATATATATATATATATATATATATATATATATATATATATATATATATATATATATATATACATATATACACATATATACACATATATATATTCCTATGAGTCCACGGGGAGAGTGAAACACGAAAAGTTCCCAAGTGCACTTTCGTGTAATACTCACATCATCAGGGAAGACACAAGAGAGAAATATAACAGTCAGTTGATATACATCGAAGAGACGAAGCTAAGACGCCATTTGGTAAACATGTTTTGGACAATCACATGTTTACCAAATGGCGTCTTAGCTTCGTCTCTTCGATGTATATCAACTGACTGTTATATTTCTCTCTTGTGTCTCCCCTGATGATGCGATTATTACACGAAAGTGCACTTGGGCAAATATACATACCTACACAGCTTTCCATGGTTTACCCCAGACGCTTCACATGCCTTGATTCAATCCACTGACAGCACGTCAACCCCGGTATACCACATCGCTCCAATTTACTCTATTCCTTGCCCTCCTTTCACCCTCCTGCATGTTCAGGCCCCGATCACACAAAATCTTTTTCACTCCATCTTTCCACCTCCAATTTGGTCTCCCTCTTCTCCTTGCTCCCTCCACCTCCGACACATATATCCTCTTGGTCAATCTTTCCTCACTCATCCTCTCCATGTGCCCAAACCACTTCAAAACACCCTCTTCTGCTCTCTCAACCACGCTCTTTTTATTTCCACACATCTCTCTTACCCTTACGTTACTCACTCGATCAAACCACCTCACACCACACATCGTCCTCAAACATCTCATTTCCAGCACATCCATCCTCCTGCGCACAACTCTATCCATAGCCCAAGCCTCGCAACCATACAACATTGTTGGAACCACTATTCCTTCAAACATACCCATTTTTGCTTTCCGAGATAATGTTCTCGACTTCCACACATTCTTCAAGGCCCCCAGAATTTTCGCCCCCTCCCCCACCCTATGATCCACTTCCGCTTCCATGGTTCCATCCGCTGCCAGATCCACTCCCAGATATCTAAAACACTTCACTTCCTCCAGTTTTTCTCCATTCAAACTCACCTCCCAATTGACTTGACCCTCACCCCTACTGTACCTAATAACCTTGCTCTTATTCACATTTACTCTTAACTTTCTTCTTCCACACACTTTACCAAACTCAGTCACCAGCTTCTGCAGTTTCTCACATGAATCAGCCACCAGCGCTGTATCATCAGCGAACAACAACTGACTCACTTCCCAAGCTCTCTCATCCCCAACAGACTTCATACTTGCCCCTCTTTCCAGGACTCTTGCATTTACCTCCCTAACAACCCCATCCATAAACAAATTAAACAACCATGGAGACATCACACACCCCTGCCGCAAACCTACATTCACTGAGAACCAATCACTTTCCTCTCTTCCTACACGTACACATGCCTTACATCCTCGATAAAAACTTTTCACTGCTTCTAACAACTTTCCTCCCACACCATATATTCTTAATACCTTCCACAGAGCATCTCTATCAACTCTATCATATGCCTTCTCCAGATCCATAAATGCTACATACAAATCCATTTGCTTTTCTAAGTATTTCTCACATACATTCTTCAAAGCAAACACCTGATCCACACATCCTCTACCACATCTGAAACCACACTGCTCTTCCCCAATATATATATATATATATATATATATATATATATATATATATATATATATATATATATATATATATATATATATATATATATATATATACAGCGCTGCTATCGGATGTGGTGGAGAAGAGAATGTATATGTTATCTTTTCTTCTTTTCCTTTACGCATTTCACGTTTCACATGCCCTGGTTCTGTTCTTTGACGGCACGTTGACCTCGGTACACCCCATCGTTCCAAGTCCTATTCCGTGCAAGCCTTTCACCCTCCTGCATGTTTAAACCCCGATCGCTCGATAAAATTTTCAGTCCAACTTTCCATCTCCAGTTTGGTCCCTTCATATGTCCACAACATTTCAACTACACTCTTTTTATTACCACACATATCTCCTACCCTTTCAATACATTCTCGACCAAACCATCTCACACCACAAATTGTCCTAATACTTTTCATTTCTAACACATCCACCCACCTCCGTACACCCCGATCTAAAGTCTATGCCTAGCAACCATATAACATTGTTGGAACCACTATTCCTTCAAACATACCCATTTTCGCTCTCCGAGATAACGTCCTCTCTTTCCACACATTCGTCATCGCTTCTAGAAGCTTAGACCTCTCCCATAACCTATGACTCATTTCCGCTTCTATAGTTCCACTTGCAGCCAAATCCATTCCCAGATATCTAAAACAATTAATTTCCTCCATTCTTTCTCTATTAAAAACTTACATTACCATTAACTTGTCCGTCAACTCTGCTGAACCTAATAACCTTGCTCTTATTCACATTTACTCTCAGCTTATTCCTTTCACGCACTCTTCTAAACTCAGTCATCACCTTCTGCAGTTTCTCACTTGAATCAGCCACCAGTGTTGTATCATCGGCGAATAACATCTGACTCACTTTCCAGGCTCTCTTATCCCCAAAAGACTGGATACTCGCCCCTGTCTCCAAAACTCTTGCATCTACCTTCCTCACCACCCTGTCCATAAACAAATTAGACAACCACGGTGACAATACACACCCCTACTGCAGTCCGACCTTCAATGGGAATCATTTACTCTTCTCTCTTCCTACTCGTGCACACACCTTACATCCTTGATAAAAACTTCTCGCTGTTTCTAGCAACTTACTTCCCACACCATATCTTTTTAACCCTGTCATATGACTCCTTCATAGCAAACACCTGATACACATATCCTCTGCCACATCTGAAACCACACTGCTCCTCATCAGTCTGATGCTTTTTACATGTCTTCACCCTCTCAGTCAATACTCTCCCATACAATTTCCTAGGAATACTCAACAAACGTATGCCTCTGTGGTTTGAACACTTACATTTATCCCCTTTGCCTTTATATAGCGGTACTGTACATGCAAACCTCCAATCCTCAGGCACTTCATGATCCCTACATACAGTGAATATCCTTATCAACCAGTCAACAACATAGTCACATCCTTTCTTAATAGATTCAGTTTCATTACCATCCAGTCCCGCAGCCTTGCCGAATTTCATCCTCAGCAAGGATTTTACCGCCTCTTCTCTCTTCACCAATCCACTCTCCCGAACTTCGCATGCCAATCAGACCAGAACACCATACATCTGCCACTCTATCACCAAACATATTTAACGATCCTTCAAAATGCTCTCTCCATCTCCTCACTCCATCACGACCTGTTCTCACTTCCCTTTTTGTCCCCTATACTGATGTTCACATTTGTTCTCTTGTCTTTTGCACGTTATTTACCCCTTTCCCACACATCCTTTTATTCACCCTAAAGTTTAACGATACTCTCTCACCCCAACTCTCATTTGCCCTCTTTTTCAACCTCTGTACCTTTCTCTTGACCTCCTGCAACTTTTCTTATACCTCTCCAGATCAGTTGCATCTCTTCCCTGTAATTGCCCCCAAACACCTCTCTTTTCTCCTTCACAAACAACTTTACTTCTTCATCCCAATAGTCACTAACCTTTCTCATTTGTCCACCTCCCACCTTTCGCACGTCACCTGTATCTCTTGCACATGCCATCGCTGCTTCCCTAAATATCTCCCATTCCTTACCCACTCCCCTCACTTCATTTACTCCCCCTTTAGCCATTATACACTCAGTCTCTCTTGGTTTTTCTTCACGCAAGTTACCTTTCCAAGTTCCCTTACTCCCACCACGTATGTACCATATATGCGTGTGGGAAATAGGTTAGTTTGAGTAATTTGGCTGAATGGAAAACCGTGATATGTTTATGGTTTCATGATGGTCATAAAACGCGTATATTCAACTTGCGTGATTTTTAGAAACATTTCTTCATTTCTTTTATTATACTTTGTCGCTGTCTCCCGCGTTAGCGAGGTAGCGCAAGGAAACAGACGAAAGAATGGCCCAACCCACCTACATACATATGTATATACATACAAGTCCACACACGCATATATACATACCTATACATCTCAACGTATACATACATGCATACACACACACAGACATATACATGTATACACATGTACATGATTCATTCTGTCTGCCCTTATTCCTTCCCGTCGCCACCTCGCCACACATGAAATGAAAACCCCCTCCGCCCCGCATGTGCGCGAGGTAGTAACATTCATGGACCAAAAACTATATCTAGTACGCGATGCGTATTCATATCGACTATATTTCTATGACTCAACACATTTATATACAAGTTACGTAAAATATGAAGTATAAAGAATCGTCTTATCGTCCGTCTTTGGCAGCGTTCTTGGCTCGCTGGAACCAGACTCCACGCCACAGAGCGAGGAGGGTAGGAGGGGTGGTGGCTGGTTGTGGTTTGGGGGAGGGGGTTCTCTCTCTCTGCTATGTTACACGTCAAGCGGCCGCTCTGGCTGGGAGTTCGATATATGCGTAAAACTGACAGGGAACGGACGTGACTCTTTTAAGGGAAAGTACTTGGGATTATGCTAACTCTTCTCATCAGCGTGATTGGCTCCTCACTAAGAAAAAAATATGAAATAAATCATTTTTCTGTATTTTTTCAGTTTATGTGACCGCCATTCCCAGCTGAGGAATCTCATGGATGTAATGGTAATATTGATAATATGAAAGAGGAATAGGTTAAGAATGTCTTCTTTTGTACCTAAATGTCTCTTGTAGAATGTCATCTGGGTACGATCTGAAGACCATGCCAATCATATGATCTCAGTACATTACCATTCTGAATCCATAATGCTGAATGTAAGTTGAAGCTTTCCCTATTGCGAAGGTTTCCTTTAACTATACGTTCATGTTCTCTAAACCTACATACTTTAGTCCGGTTCAGTTATGATCTAAGTCTTTAATCTTATTCTTGGATCTTCGCGGACGATGCAATCATTACAAAAAAGTGCACGTGTGTATGTGTGTATGTGTGTGTGTGTGTGTGTATGTGTGTGTGTGTGTGTGTGTGTGTGTGTGTGTGTGTGTGTGTGTGTGTGTGTATGTGTGTGTGTGTGTGTTGTGTGTGTGTGTGTGTGTGTGTGTGTGTGTGTGTACGCATATGGCAGAGTCCACATGTTCTGGAGGATAAACTGAAACCCTTCGTACAAAGCCAATCGGAATTTTTTCTAAAATATTTTAGAAATGATGTCACAAACGAACTAACAGATGTGACACAATCACAGATAATAGTTGGGCAGGAGCTTCCAACAGCTTAAGGAGAACAGTCACAGGAGACACGAAATGTTTACAGACAGTATCAGGCTCTGGCGAACGGCGCACAAGCAGTTGCTTGAAGACAAAACGCAAAACATAATAGCAAAATAACATAACAAGAGGCTTAATGTAGAACAAACAGAGACTTCATCAACAGACTTCAGCAGTCTTCAAAAACTAACATTAGGAAGGAGCAACAACAGCCACAAACAATGCCAGCAATAACCACACATCACCATTAACAGGCAGAGAAAGAATCACCGATGGCCACAAGCAGGCATAGTAGTAGCCACAGACAGCTTTAACAGTCACAGAGATTCAGAGACAAGAACAGGCACCAGCTTCACGGAGCAGCAACAGTTGCCATAGATTACAACAACAACCTCAAGAACCTTGGATAGCAGCCACACACTTCATGGCTCACATATACAGAGCACAGTAAGAACAGCGCCAGAAGACAGCGCCAGAAGACACCACAAAAACAACGGGAGAAGTGATTCTACAGTGTGTGCCTCCGCTAGTGTTCGAGGGGCACCTAGCCTCACCTGGAGCCTCACATGTGGACACCTGGTGATGGCTGTATCCTGCCTGTTATCGGTTTCATCCCTCAAACTTTTTCTCCCTCCTCTTACACTCACAGCTCTACCCTACACTTCCTTGTTAGTCTGTCCTCCTGTCTCCTTACTCTCCTTCCTTTCTGCCTTCTCTTCCTTAGTTTCTCTTCCTACCCTTCTCCTCTCCCCTTCCTTACCTTCTTCCTCTCCTTTTCCTTCAGTCTCCTTCGTATCCTTCTCATTTTCTGTTCATACTTTCTCATCATCTTTGCTCTCTCTTCCTTCGTTCTTCTTCCTACTCTTCTCTTCCTCTCTTCCTCCTCTAACTGTTCACCAGTAACATTGATGTGGGCATTCAAGAAATTTATGCGAAATTTGGGTTGCATCGACTTTTTCCTTCACAAATGATAGCCATTTTACCCTCCCAGATCGCTGCAGATTTCTCTGTCGGGAGCGACACTGATTTCCTCTCCTACCCTTGCCACCTCCCTTTACAAACGTCATAGCTTTTCTCTGTTTTTTCCTTGATATATACATATATATATATATATATATATATATATATATATATATATATATATATATATATATATATATATATATATATATATATATATATATATATTCTTTTTTTTTCATACTTTCCATTTCCCGGGTTATAGAGTTGGTGTTCAAAAGCAGATGACTGAGCTTTAGATGGAAAACTTCTCTCTTGGCCCCTATCTCTGTTCCCTCTTCTGGAAAAATAAAACGAGAGGGGAGGATTTCCAGCCCCCGCTCCCACCCCTTTTAGCCACCTTTTACGTCACGCTGGGAATACGTGGGAAGTATTCTCTGTTGTTAACGCTACGTCGCTAACGCGGGAAATGGAGAATATGTATATAAAACATATAATCATTCTCATTTCGAACAGCGATAATCACACATATGTTTTTATTATTGTGAGTATCATTTATCTAAAAGCTCTCAGATGACCCCTCTATAACCCATATGTTTCATAATTTTTCTATTGAATCAAGTTTGAAATATTTTTGCGTCAAATAATAGTTATAATTAGTAATCATAAACTTTGCCCCAATCATGCTGACTCTGTCATTAAAAATGATCTCAAGAACTGAAGAAAAGTCTTTGAACTGTCATCCATCTTCTCATCTCTCCATCTTGTTATCAATAATATTCAGTACCTCTCACACATAGGTGTGCAAATCATTAGTCAGGTAAATAATGCTGTTAATATTGGTATTCTAAACCTCTGCGTAATAGTGTGAACAGTTTACGCAATACTTTAAGGTTAACGTGTATACACTAATGTTTACCCAACAGTCTACAGCCATTACCAACATTCGGGACTCCGGTCAACTGATCAACAACATTCTGCGCTGCGGTTCAGCTGAGCTTCTGCTACTTTCCTTATTTTTTCTGTTAATATCCAACACTCCTTGTGATCACCACACTACCAGTGACGCTCCAACATATTCCTTTCCGAATTCCTCAGATGGAAAAGAAGATATTTATATCTTTATATCCAGCCGCCCACAACACAGATCTGTACCTTGAGATATTAGGGGAAAAATTATATCGAGGGGAGAAAGGTTTCCTCTGTGTATTGGTTAAGACAATAAGATATTTCATGAAATACATTATGAGGCCGACCATTTACTTTTATGTATTAGTGTCACATTTTCTGTCTCCAATGAATCATCTAAGCTCTAAGCTCTTGTGTTCTCCTGCAGGTATTCAGTGTCCCGTTATTGGGGACGGCTTTTAAGGAATCTTAGGCTCAACAAAGAAAGAATGATGATGTTACTTGTAAGAAGAGACAAAACGTCCAGTTAGAATTCTCACTTTACGTGATCATTATATTGTGATATTCTTAACTAAGATAGATATATTCTCGACAGTGCTACAGTGCAGAAAGCTACAGTTCCTTTTATCAAAACATTTTACTTGTCTGTGAAATCTTTTTAAGGGTCATCACACTGCGCTTAAGGACGCACTGTGGCTATTAGAGCAACACTATCACATAATTATATATATATATATATATATATATATATATATATATATATATATATATATATATATATATATATATATATATATATATATATATATATATATATATATATTCTTTTTTTTTTCTTTTTTTTTTTTTTTTCCTTTGTCGCTGTCTCCCGCGTTTGTTAGGTAGCGCAAGCAAACAGACGAAAGAAATGGCCCAACCCACCCCCATACAACATGCTTATACATACGTCCACACACGCAAATATACATACCTACACAGCTCTCCATGGTTTACCCCAGACGCTTCACATGCCCTGATTCAATCCACTGACAGCACGTCAACCCCGGTATACCACATCGATCCAATTCACTCTATTCCTTGCCCTCCTTTCACCCTCCTGCATGTTCAGGCCCCGATCACACAAAATCTTTTTCACTCCATCTTTCCACCTCCAATTTGGTCTCCCACTTCTCCTCGTTCCCTCCACCTCCGACACATATATCCTCTTGGTCAATCTTTCATCACTCATTCTCTCCATGTGCCCAAACCATTTCAAAACACACTCTTCTGCTCTCTCGACCACGCTCTTTTTATTTCCACACATCTCTCTTACCCTTACGTTACTTACTCGATCAAACCACCTCACACCACACATTGTCCTCAAACATCTCATTTCCAGCACATCCATCCTCCTGCGCGCAACTCTATCCATAGCCCACGCCTCGCAACCATACAACATTGTTGGAACCACTATTCCTTCAAACATACCCATTTTTGCTTTCCGAGATAATGTTCTCGACTTCCACACATTCTTCAAGGCTCCCAGGATTTTCGCCCCCTCCCCCACCCTATGATCCACTTCCGCTTCCATGGTTCCAATCGCTGCCAGATCCACTCCCAGATATCTAAAACACTTTACTTCCTCCAGTTTTTCTCCATTCAAACTTACCTCCCAATTGACTTGACCCTTGGAGTCAGTTGTTGTTCGCTGATGATACAGCGCTGGTGGCTGATTCATGTGAGAAACTGCAGAAGCTGGTGACTGAGTTTGGTAAAGTGTGTGAAAGAAGAAAGTTAAGAGTAAATGTGAATAAGAGCAAGGTTATTAGGTACAGTCGGGTTGAGGGTCAAGTCAATTGGGAGGTAAGTTTGAATGGAGAAAAACTGGAGGAAGTAAAGTGTTTTAGATATCTGGGAGTGGATCTGGCAGCGGATGGAACCATGGAAGCGGAAGTGAATCATAGGGTGGCGGAGGGGGCGAAAATCCTGGAAGCCTTGAAGAATGTGTGGAAGTCGAGAACATTATCTCGGAAAGCAAAAATGGGTATGTTTGAAGGAATAGTGGTTCCAACAATGTTGTATGATTGCGAGGCGTGGGCTATGGATAGAGTTGTGAGCAGGAGGATGGATGTGCTGGAAATGAGATGTTTGAGGACAATGTGTGGTGTGAGGTGGTTTGATCGAGTAAGTAATGTAAGGGTAAGAGAGATGTTTGGAAATAATAAGAGCGTGGTTGAGAGAGCAGAAAAGGGTGTTTTGAATGGTTTGGGCACATGGAGAGAATGAGTGAGGAAAGATTGACCAAGAGGATATATGTGTCGGAGGTGGAGGGAACGAGAAGTGGGAGACCAAATTGGAGGTGGAAAGATGGAGTGAAAAAGATTTTGTGTGATCGGGGCCTGAACATGCAGGAGGGTGAAAGGAGGGCAAGGAATAGAGTGAATTGGATCGATGTGGTATACCGGGGTTGACGTGCTGTCAGTGGATTGAATCAGGGCATGTGAAGCGTCTGGGGTAACCCATGGAAAGTTGTGTGGGGCCTGGATGTGGAAAGGGAGCTGTGGTTTCGGGCATTATTGCATGACAGCTAGAGACTGAGTGTGAACGAATGGGGCCTTTGTTGTCTTTTCCTAGTGCTACCTCACACACATGAGGGGGAGGGGGATAGTATTCCATGTGTGGCGCGGTGGCGATGAGAATGAATAAAGGCAGGTGTGAATTGTGTGCATGGGTATATATGTATGTGTCTGTGTGTGTATATATATGTGTACATTGAGATGTATAGGTATGTATATTTGCGTGTGTGGACGTGTATGTATATACATTGTGTA
>NC_092234.1:73311658-73389158 GCF_036320965.1 Panulirus ornatus
AGTCCTCTGTCTTAACGCTACCTCGCTAAAGCGGGAAATGGCGAATGTATAAAGGAAAGGATAGGATATATATATATATATATATATATATATATATATATATATATATATATATATATATATATATATATATATATATATATATATATATATATATATATATATATATTCATGTGAGAAACTGCAGAAGCTGGTGACGGAGTTTGGTAAAGTGTGTGGAAGAAGAAAGTTAAGAGTAAATGTCAATAAGAGCAAGGTTATTAGGTACAGTAGGGTTGAGGGTCAAGTCAATTGGGAGGTGAGTTTGAATGGTGAGAGGCTGGAGGAAGTGAAGTGTTTTAGATATCTGGGAGTGGATCTGTCAGCGGATGGAACCATGGAAGCGGAAGTGGATCATAGGGTGGGGGAGGGGGCGAAAATTTTGGGAGCCTTGAAAAATGTGTGGAAGTCGAGAACATTATCCCGGAAAGCAAAAATGGGTATGTTTGAAGGAATAGTAGTTCCAACAATGTTGTATGGTTGCGAGGCGTGGGCTGTGGATAGAGTTGTGCGCAGGAGGATGGATGTGCTGGAAATGAGATGTGAAGCGTCTGGGGTAAACCATGGAAAGCTGTGTAGGTATGTATATTTGCGTGTGTGGACGTGTGTATGTACATGTGTATGGGGGGGGTTGGGCCATTTCTTTCGTCTGTTTCCTTGCGCTACCTCGCAAACGCGGGAGACAGCGACAAAGTATAAAAGAAAGAAAAATATATATATATATATATATATATATATATATATATATATATATATATATATATATATATATATATATATAAGCTAGACACGACCTCGGTACAATGCAGCAGTGGTTGAGGGAAAAGTCAATTTTGAAGTCAGTGACAAATACTCAGTACAAGTATGTCACACACAACAAGAAGTGTGTGGCTCTTACATCCTCCTACCTTGCCTCTTCCGTCGTAAAAATGAGGATCATGAAACTGAAACCCAAAGACCTGCTGCGATATAATGACAGCAACAGCAGCTGTATCGGACAGGGAGAACAAGTAATGATACTGGTAGTGTAGAGAGACATTTAGGAAACTGTAAGGGAGTAGATACGTTAAGGTCTGCGTTTGTTCTTACTGTCATACTTCCCTTTCAGATTAGACTTACACAAGGCGACCAGCCCAAGTCTCAAGCTATCTCAGTAGAAATTGTTGCTTCTGCTGCTCCTCTTGCTGACATTCCCGCTGCGTCAGTTGAAAAGGCCTTGACGCTCATAAGACCTTATACAAAGCATTTGGACATTCCAACCGGCAGTGTGGCTAAAGGGGAGCCGCCAAGTGTCACTATCGAAAATGTCATGGAACCCTATGTGGAAGGTGTGCGAGACGTGTGCGAGGCCAGGGTTGTAAACTGTACACAGCACTTTTACTGGTGTGTTCCCAGCTCCTATCTTGCAGTGCGGCGGACGTCTTTAGAAAGCTGAGAGAACCTTGCTCTTACTATACAAAAGATGACTTAACTGTCGAATTCTATTCACGTAAAACCAGTGTTATAGAGGATTCCATACTGTCTGTGGGTAGTTTCAGAAGAGTTCGAGCGATAATATAGATAGAATTATATCTCTCCATGAAGGAGTTAGAAAGTGAGTGGAGTTGAGGCATTAGGTACGTCGTTGCTGTGACGCTAATAGAGCTCTTACCGAGGAAAGCTCCAGAGACTTGCGGCCTTTATACTTTATAGAAAATTCTCTCAGATGCTGCCTGTATGCCGGTGAAACATGTAGCTCACTGGACTTCGACTGTCATGAAGTAATTTTCGCTTTCCTCCCTACGAGATCATTTCCTAAAGCAGACAGAAGACAAACCAAGCATGAAATTTTCACTACCACCACCACGAAAGAGGATACCCTCGCTTTACTACCATCTTATATAAAGGTTAGATTTTGTAAACCAGGCGAGGAACAATAAGAAAGGTTAGGAACATAAAACTGCCTAAACATAAACTCTAGTTTTAATGTGAATTCCCTTTTCACTGAAGTCCCCTTTTTGAAGCTAAGACATACCTAAAGAGGGAATTACCTGATCTCAGTCTTGCCTTACCTCTGCCCATAAAAGCTTTCATTGACTTCATAGGGCGTTGTGCTTCCAACAACGTTTTCCGAGATGATGAAGGTAATCTTTATGGACAGAAATCTGAGAAACCTCTTTAGTCCTATTCTCGGTTACTTATTCATGGAATACTTTGGTACTGAGATTCTAACTTCAATCAGTAATCATTCAAAAATATGGCTTGGATATGTTGATGATGTGTGTCCTTATGGCCATCTTTCCGGGATTGTGATATTTTCTTTGATGAATAGATTGACATCCACCCTACCATCAAATTCAAGATGGAATAAGAAAAAGAAGGCAAACTGCCGTTTCTTGATGTGTTGATAGCTAGTATATCTGTTTACGTATCATCTAAGATCTACAGGAAGTCTACCAACGTTAAGAGCTATTTTGATTACTTTTCAATGCCTGATCCTTCTGTAAAAATGTCTGTGTTCTTCAGAGCATTACGGATATGTAATCCCATATGTCTGGTAGATGAATGTAGTCATATAAGACGTATCTTTAAGCAGTTATGTTATCCCAAGTGGTTTGCCGAGAAAGCTTACTGGAAAGCCAGGAAGACATTGTATTCATCTAAGTAACAAAAATGTGGAAAAGGATGATAGGTCTAAATATTTGGTGTACCCTATTCTCCTAATTTAGCTAATGTAAGACAGGTACTAAAAAACAGCTCTTTTAATGTTGCCTTGCAAGACAATGCCACTGTCAGTAAGACAATAAAGTAGGCCAAATTATCAGAATTTAGGTGCGTTTACGCCGTCAAATGTGAGGCATGTAAAGATGTATACGTTAGCCAGCCGGTAAAGCACTAACTGCGAGATGCTATTGGCACAGTCGTTCACTACGCAGGGGTGACCACAAGAATGCGATCACTAAACACTGCCATGGATACGATCACCCTGTAGACCTTAACAACCCAATCACATTGTACCACTCATCTGATTATGCCACCCGCAATGTCGTTGAATCTGTCTTATTTGCTAATCGATTTGTCTCCAGGTAACTTTAAAGGACATCCTATTATCAGCTGAATCATTATGATAGAATTATCAAGAAATGATAACATAAGAAAAGCAGTTGAACACGCATATCGTTACCCAGGCAAACCCCCACACAACCCCCCTTAACCACAAGGCATCCCCACTTTAACGGTCAGGCTAGTGTATTCTTCGGGATGGCAGTAGGTAGACGGAATCAGTGTGGTGGTGTTGGTACTTATAGACTTTATGAACTGTTTGCATCCGCTATATGATATATAGCGGTATTAATGTACAAATTGTCATCCTTTGTCCTAAGACGAACAGTGTGTTTGGATCAGGCGTCCGTGGTGGTCCAGTTACACAAGAATGAAAAGGGAAACAAATTGCTTTCATAGAAGGGCGCTGATTCCGGTGAGGCGAAGTAAGGAAGTGTAGTGAAGGGGTTGGGAAGTTTAGGCATGTGATGATGAAAAATACTATTTGTCCCTTATCGCACTGACTTACATCACACACACACACACACACACACACACACACACACACACACACACACACACACACACACACACACACACTCTCTCTCTCTCTCTCTGAACGGTTGAGGTTTGGTCGGGTCACATTACATGTCACACAAGGAAGGTCAGATAGAATCCCCTCCCCACCTCCACCAGACGGTGACGTCAGGGATGCATGTCATGGGGTTCTTCACACCGAGGTCTATAAATAGCCGGTCACCATATCATACCACCACACTTCAAAAAATTACTTGAAGAAATTAAATGAACTTTATATGAATATAAGATCCAGCTGAATTGTATTGATTGGAGAACAGTGAAGACGCTGACATCACTGGTTTAAAAAAATATTTCTGAGCACGAAACAACGACCTGAGTAGTGAGTACAATCTACCATACCACAAATCATTTCTAATGGCCTCCACTTAAGTAAGGACATTCTGAAACTGGAAGCAGCGCGGCAAAGAGCAATTGAATTGATTCCCTCTTTGCGTACCAAATCAAAT
Organism: Panulirus ornatus; assembly: GCF_036320965.1. Classification (NCBI taxonomy): domain Eukaryota; kingdom Metazoa; phylum Arthropoda; class Malacostraca; order Decapoda; family Palinuridae; genus Panulirus; species Panulirus ornatus. Next base: position 73,315,765 of record NC_092234.1, read on the forward strand.
GAGGAGAAACTGCGAGAACTAAACTTGTTCTTCCTAAACAAATTAATAGATGTCACCGATCAAATCCAGACTGAACGAAATATTTCTTTACCAACGCCATTACTGATGCATGGAGTAAACTCCCAGAAAATGTTGTTCGGAGCAACACCCTTAATATCTTCAAAATTAGGCTTGATCATCACTTGTCACTTTCCGGTATTGAATAATTCATTTAATCAGTCATCATAACGCAGTGGTATATCATGCTACCTTCTCAACCACTGATCTCTCCCTGGCCATGTTGAGGTATCATACTAACACTGATCAACCCATGTCACCTGCTTTAAGAGAGTAAATAAGAATTATTGTATCATCATCAACATCAGGAATAATATAGGTATGGTAAGTCGTGAGGCTGGAGCTCAAGTTTATCCATAGTATTGCCATTATAAGACGTGAAGAGATGCATGTCGCTGGTGATGGGATGCATGTCATATTCATGTTCATTGTACCTTATGACTTTCCTATAATAACTTCCTTCTGGCTTATTAATCCTGCAAGGTATTCTTTCTACCTGTTTTCCTGCCGGCGTGTGCCGGGGGAAGTGGAGGGTGGGGAGGGAACCTTTACTTTCTTATCCTTTTCTTCCACTGCTGTCAAGGTGGCTGCTTTTGTAAGCGATAAGACCAGACGAACTCGCTTGAATCTTGGATCTGTGTTGTCTCTGTATCGATGTAACTAACTGTAACTCTCTCTCTCTCTCTCTCTCTCTCTCTCTCTCTCTCTCTCTCTCTCTCTCTCTCTCTCTCTCTCTCTCTCTCTCTCTCTCTCTCTCTCTCTCTCTCTCTAGGTTGTAAAGTTATGGTAAAAGTGAAGAACTAGTTTTCTAAGAAGACCTATAGATCGAGAGAAGAGGAAGACTGGGTAGGTGGAGGAGTGCAGTTGAAATTACCATGAAGAATGAAAAGGAACTAAATTAGAATGGAGAGAAATGAGAGAATAGAAGAGAATAAGTAGAAAATTCGTTAACGAAGAATGATAATTACAAGAAAAGAGAATTCATATATATATATATATATATATATATATATATATATATATATATATATATATATATATATATATATATATATATATATATATGGAAAGAGGGGCAAGTATGAAGTCTGTTGGGGATGAGAGAGCTTGGGAAGTGAGTCAGTTGTTGTTCGCTGATGATACAGCGCTGGTGGCGGATTCATGTGAGAAACTGCAGAAGCTGGTGACGGAGTTTGGTAAAGTGTGTGGAAGAAGAAAGTTAAGAGTAAATGTGAATAAGAGCAAGGTTATTAGGTACAGTAGGGTTGAGGGTCAAGTCAATTGGGAGGTGAGTTTGAATGGAGAAAAACTGGAGGAAGTGAAGTGTTTTAGATATCTGGGAGTGGATCTGTCAGCGGATGGAACAATGGAAGCGGAAGTGGATCATAGGGTGGGGGAGGGGGCGAAAATTTTGGGAGCCTTGAAAAATGTGTGGAAGTCGAGAACATTATCCCGGAAAGCAAAAATGGGTATGTTTGAAGGAATAGTGGTTCCAACAATGTTGTATGGTTGCGAGGCGTGGGCTATGGATAGAGTTGTTCGCAGGAGGATGGATGTGCTGGAAATGAGATGTTTGAGGACAATGTGTGGTGTGAGGTGGTTTGATCGAGTAAGTAACGTAAGGGTAAGAGAGATGTGTGGAAATAAAAAGAGCGTGGTTGAGAGAGCAGAAGAGGGTGTTTTGAAATGGTTTGGGCACATGGAGAGAATGAGTGAGGAAAGATTGGCCAAGAGGATATATGTGTCGGAGGTGGAGGGAACGAGGAGAAGAGGGAGACCAAATTGGAGGTGGAAAGATGGAGTGAAAAGGATTTTGTGTGATCGGGGCCTGAACATGCAGGAGGGTGAAAGGAGGGCAAGGAATAGAGTGAATTGGAGCGATGTGGTATACAGGGGTTGACGTGCTGTCAGTGGATTGAATCAGGGCATGTGAAGCGTCCGGGGTAAACCATGGAAAGCTGTGTAGGTATGTATATTTGCGTGTGTGGACGTGTGTATGTACATGTGTATGGGGGGGGTTGGGCCATTTCTTTCGTCTGTTTCCTTGCGCTACCTCGCAAACGCGGGAGACAGCGACGAGGTATAAAAAAAAAAAAAAATATATATATATATATATATATATATATATATATATATATATATATATATATATATATATATATATATATATATATATATATATATATATACACGAATAAAGTGCATATGAATGCACACCTTCAGGCGGGAATGCTACCGCTAGGCTACGGGCCTGGCAAATAGGAGATAACTATTCGAATACTATGTACTCGAATACCCTTCGTCTCACACTAGTGAGCAACGGGGTCTACACCGGTTATTTCCCAACAGGCGCACATAGCCAGCAGATAGCATTTTACCGAACCTAACTGTAAAACGCGGAGGTATATGAATACGAATAAAGTGCATGTTTACCAAATGGCGTCTTAGCTACGTCTCTTCGTTGTGTATCAATTGACTGTTATATTTCTCTCTTGTGTCTCCCCTGATGATGTGATTATTACACGAAAGTGCACTTGGGAATTTCTCGTGTTTCATTTCTCCGTGGACTCATAGGAATATATATATATATATATATATATATATATATATATATATATATATATATATATATATATATATATATATATATATATATATATATATATATATATATATATCCCCTGGGGATAGGGGAGAAAGAATACTTCCCACGTATTCCCTGCGTGTCGTAGAAGGCGACTAAAAGGGGAGGGAGCGGGTGGCTGGAAATCCTCCCCTCTCTTTTTTTTTTTTTTTTCCAAAAGAAGGAACAGAGAAGAGGGCCAGGTGAGGATATACCCTCTAAGGCCCAGTCCTCTGTTCTTAAAGCTACCTCGCTAATGCGGGAAATGGCGAATAGTATGAAAGAAAAGAAAGAATATATATATATATATATATATATATATATATATATATATATATATATATATATATATATATATATATATATATATATATATATATATATATGAGCAACGTAATCTTTAAAACCTACCTTTCATTGATTCTTCCCAGTTTTGAAGTCGCTTCCTAATGCATACAAAGCGATGGAAAAGGAGTGAAAGAAGAGATAAGAAAAGGAGAGGGAAACAGGGGAAGAGAGGTTACAGTTAAGGGGAGAGAAACGCACCAAACACTGGACTGAGGGGAGAAGGGGATAGGGTGTACACGAGACGTAAGGGAGAGTAATAGAGGTAAGGAAGGGAAATAATGGGAAAAAGGAAGTGGAGGAGAGCTTCGCATGCCTCACCTGACACGAAGGAGAGCGAGCAGTACGACCCAGATGAGGAGTCAGCCCCACGCCAGTAACCACATACTGCATTTTCAAGGATTAGGAGTAGAAAGAGATTTAGATGTTAGACATAGAAATTAGAATGCTTGCGTAAATAAGTCGAGACGGCATTGATTACATAAGCATGTAATTTCTATGTTTACAATCCTTATCCTCATACATTGCTGGTTTCATGTCATCGTCTTCGTTATAAAGGTCAGGTTGTTCCTCTTTGGCCGTACTCAGGCCAAGACTTTATGTGAGCTTCACAAAGGCAACCTTAAGTAACAGCTTGTTGGTCGCTGTAGAAAACATCTGGTCCAGTCAGCGTACATTTATAAGGAGGCTGTTAAAACTGATGTTGCTTTAACCTATTGAGTTTGTGTTATGTAAATTTTAGGACCAGTATGTCCTTGTGTTTTATGTTAGTTCAAGGGCCACCATGTTATAACCTTGCGCTTTATGTGAATTGAGGGACTACTATTTCATTAACTTGTGGTTTATGTGAATCCCAGGATCACCATGTTATCATCTTGTGTTTTATGTGAATCCAAGGATCACCATGTTCTTTGATTTAAGTTTCAGCACCGCCATAGTTTTACTTTTCATCTTATGTGAATTGAAGTATTTCTCTACTATTGTTTTGCAGGTCATGTGATTTCAAGGACGACCATCGTTGCGTTTTTTAATTCTCTGGAAATTGTTTCTCCGTATGCTTCATATCAGCATTGTGAGAATGCTGAAAAAAGAATTATTCAAAAATAGGTCCAAAGCCGCTATCCATATGCCTGTAGGTTACCTAGGCTAACAGATATAAGAACGATAACTTCTATTGATCGATCGAAGAAATTGGACTAAAAGATATTTGGTTTGATGCAGGATTTGTTGATGCCTCGTACAGATATGGTGCGGAGGGTGATATCACAAACAATTAACAGAATCAACGGGGGAAATTAATGAAACTTTTCATTCTACTGAAGATATCTATTTACGTGTATATGTAACGTAATGTATATGTAACGTAATGTATATGTAACGTAATGGATATGTAACGTAATGTATATGTAACGTAATGTATATGTAACGTAATGTATATGTAACGTAATGTATATGTAACGTAATGGATATGTAACGTAATGTATACATGAATGGCTGTCAGCCTTTGTCTTGCTGGGTACCCCATAGCCCTTCATGTCCTGTACCTGACTCACCATGAAAATTCCAGACTGGAATTGTGCATTTTATAAGATTTCTGTACACCATGTTCATCCATTCTACTTTACCTACAAGTTAGATACAAAGATACAAGATAGTAGATGGCTGGGGGTTCATTTGTTGCTCGAGTGTAATGGTTTCCAACTTCTCTGAGGTGATGGCATCGAATACAGGTTTCCTGAAGAACTTGTGTCCCTCCTCTTGTGTTTTTAACCAGCATATAAAGAAAGCACCAATAAGCAATACATTTCCAACTACTGATACTAAGAAAGGAACAAACACTTTTACAAAACTTGAACGGAATGTCATGTGGAATCATCACTTATCATGGTCACCCAGACGTGACCAAAATATTGAACCTTGTGGCAACTCCCATGACTCATCCAGGAAATATACCGTGGCTCGCTGGCTGGGAACTGCTGCTCTAAACGATCAATTCTGGGACGAGTCACAGCGAGGGAGCGTCGCAGGTCAAGCTCAACGTTCATCTTACTCCTTGACTTCTTCCTCTGTATGGTTAACAGGATGAAAACTCCCGCTGGCACAGGCACGTAGCAAGACCGCAGTAATTGGTGGAGGTGATTTCCTACGTAACTAGAGGGATACTAATTAAGCATCAACAGAACTTGGTCAGACTCCGTTCCTGAATCTACCCTTTGCCCTAGATTTATGACTAGGCTGAAAATCTTTTCTTGAACCATATCGTTATCAGTAACCGTGCAAAGATTTACGGTTTTTTTATGCATTTTGGTTTACTTTGTGGTCTCCGCTCTCCCCAAACCTATCCTTGAGAGGTCACTATGAGATGAAACACATGTCACCCACCTCAAGACAGCAGCGGAAGAAAACTGTTTTCTGAAATTCCCTCACGAACTGACCGTCAACAACAAAATGCCATTCCTACATCTCATGGTGGATGGCTGCACTGACAGCTACGTAACCTCCATTCACAAGAAGCCTACAGACCTCAGCTGATGTTTACATGCAAATAGTGGACGTCCCCGACGCTATAAGACCGGAGTCATCTACGCTGTTACACCGAGCATACAAGACTGCGTCTAACTGGTATATTTTGCACACGTAGAAACACTACGTATTGAAACGGATCCTTATCAACACCGGTTAAAAGAACTCTGATTTCGACGAACAACTAAAATACTTCATACAGAACATGCCAGAGCGGTAGACATTACAAGCAACACAACAACACGCAATAAATTACTACAACTAGATGTCATCATCGTACAAGACAGATAAAGATGTACTACGAGAGATCTCCACAAACATCAACCACACAACAACACAACAAAGTCAAGCTAGTTATCTACTACGTAAACAAGAATACAAGTAACCTCACCAGGAACAAACACCTACACAAATAAGACACGTGACAAGATTACAACGTAGTTTATGAGTTCAAATGTCAAGAAAGTGAGTGTGATCTCCATAACAACATGACCAATATGGTATGCTCAACCTGAGCACTATTCAGAAGACTCACACTGCACCTACAAGGTTCCATCAAACTGCTTGTCACTGAGAAGCTCAACATTACCTTCACACGAAAGCATCAAATATACAAGGATACTAAGCCGTGAGCAACACACAAAACGCTTACATAATGATGAAGCACTAATTACAATTACCAAGGAACAACAACCAAAAATCAACAACCTGAACATGGCCAAGACAGACTACTAGAATTACAAGTGATGGCATCCTGTTACAACCCGTGAGCGCGTACTGAAACACATCAGCTTACACTTATTGCCCAGCCTCACCCAGCTGCCTGCACTCATTCCGACCCGTGCCTCAGACCGCTCCACACACTCCTGACGGTGACTTGATGATTTCATAGTGAAAGGTTGAAACAAACCCTGATGGTACCTTGCACAACCTCTCTAGCCATGTAGAAAGAGGTACTAAACGATTTGAAAAAATAGAATGAATTATCCTTATATATATATATATATATATATATATATATATATATATATATATATATATATATATATATATATATATATATATATATATATATATATGGGAAACAGAAGAAGGAGTCACACGGGGAGTGCTCAACCTCCTCGAAGGCTCAGACTGGGGTCTCTAAATGTGTGTGGATGTAACCAAGATGAGAAAAAAGGAGAGATAGGTAGTATGTTTGAGGAAAGGAACCTGGATGTTTTGGCTCTGAGTGAAACGAAGCTCAAGGGTAAAGGGGAAGAGTGGTCTGGGAATGTCTTGGGAGTAAAATCAGGGGTTAGTGAGAGGACAAGAGCAAGGGAAGGAGTAGCAGTACTCCTGAAACAGGAGTTGTGGGAGTATGTGATAGAATGTAAGAAAGTAAATTCTCGATTAATATGGGTAAAACTGAAAGTTCATGGAGAGAGATGGGTGATTATTGGTGCATATGCACCTGGGCATGAGAAGAAAGATCATGAGAGGCAAGTGTTTTGGGAGCAGCTGAATGAGTGTGTTAGTGGTTTTGATGCACGAGACCGGGTTATAGTGATGGGTGATTTGAATGCAAAAGTGAGTAATGTGGCAGTTGAGGGAATAATTGGTATACATGGGGTGTTCAGTGTTGTAAATGGAAATGGTGAAGAGCTTGTAGATTTATGTGCTGAAAAAGGACTGGTGATTGGGAATACCTGGTTTAAAAGCGAGATATACATAAGTATACGTATGTAAGTAGGAGAGATGGCCAGAGAGCGTTACGGGATTACGTGTTAATTGACAGGCGCGCGAAAGAGAGACTTTCGGATGTTAATGTGCTGAGAGGTGCAACTGGAGGGATGTCTGATCATTATCTTGTGGAGGCTAAGGTGAAGATTTGTATGGGTTTTCAGAAAAGAAGAGTGAATGTTGGGGTGGAGAGGGTGGTGAGAGTAAGTAAGCTTAGGAAGGAGACCTTTGTGAGGAAGTACCAGGAGAGACTGAGTACAGAATGGAAAAAGGTGAGAACAAAGGAGGTAAGGGGAGTAGGGGAGGAATGGAATGTATTTAGGGAATCAGTGATGGATTGCGCAAAAGATGCTTGTGGCATGAGAAGAGTGGGAGGTGAATTGATTAGAAAGGGTAGTGAGTGGTGGGATGAAGAAGTAAGGTTATTAGTGAAAGAGAAGAGAGAGGCATTTGGACGATTTTTGCAGGGAAAAAATGCAATTGAGTGGGAGATGTATAAAAGAAAGAGACAGGAGGTCAAGAGAAAGGTGCAAGAGGTGAAAAAGAGGGCAAATGAGAGTTGGGGTGAGAGAGTATCATTAAATTTTAAGGAAAATAAAAAGATGTTCTGGAAGGAGGTAAATAAAGTGCGTAAGACAAGGGAGCAAATGGGAACTTCAGTGAAGGGCGCAAATGGGGAGGTGATAACAAGTAGTGGTGATGTGAGAAGGAGATGGAGTGAGTATTTTGAAAGTTTGTTAGATGTGTTTGATGATAGAGTGGCAGATATAGGGTGTTTTGGTCGAGGTGGTGTGCAAAGTGAGAGGGTTAGGGAAAATGATTTGGTAAACAGAGAAGAGGTAGTAAAAGCTCTGCGGAAGATGAAAGCCGGCAAGGCAGCAGGTTTGGATGGTATTGCAGTGGAATTTATTAAAAAAGGGGATGACTGTATTGTTGACTGGTTGGTAAGGTCATTTAATGTATGTATGACTCATGGTGAGGTGCCTGAGGATTGGCGAAATGCGTGCATAGTTCCATTGTACAAAGGCAAAGGGGATAAGAGTGAGTGCTCAAATTACAGAGGTATAAGTTTGTTGAGTATTCCTGGTAAATTATATGGGAGGGTATTGATTGAGAGGGTGAAGGCATGTACAGAGCATCAGATTGGGGAAGAGCAGTGTGGTTTCAGAAGTGGTAGAGGATGCGTGGATCAGGTGTTTGCTTTAAAGAATGTATGTGAGAAATACTTAGAAAAGCAAATGGATTTGTATGTAGCATTTATGGATCTGGAGAAGGCATATGATAGAGTTGATAGAGATGCTCTGTGGAAGGTATTAAGAATATATGGTGTGGGAGGCAAGTTGTTAGAAGCAGTGAAAAGTTTTTATCGAGGATGTAAGGCATGTGTACGTGTAGGAAGAGAGGAAAGTGATTGGTTCTCAGTGAATGTAGGTTTGCGGCAGGGGTGTGTGATGTCTCCATGGTTGTTTAATTTGTTTATGGATGGGGTTGTTAGGGAGGTGAATGCAAGAGTTTTGGAAAGAGGGGCAAGTATGAAGTCTGTTGGGGATGAGAGAGCTTGGGAAGTGAGTCAGTTGTTGTTCGCTGATGATACAGCGCTGGTGGCTGATTCATGTGAGAAACTGCAGAAGCTGGTGACTGAGTTTGGTAAAGTGTGTGAAAGAAGAATGTTAAGAGTAAATGTGAATAAGAGCAAGGTTATTAGGTACAGTAGGGTTGAGGGTAAAGTCAATTGGGAGGTGAGTTTGAATGGAAAAAAACTGGAGGAAGTGAAGTGTTTTAGATATCTGGGAGTGGATCTGGCAGCGGATGGAACCATGGAAGCGGAAGTGGATCATGGGGTGGGGGAGGGGGCGAAAATTCTGGGAACCTTGAAGAATGTGTGGAAGTCGAGAACATTATCTCGGAAAGCAAAAATGGGTATGTTTGAAGGAATAGTGGTTCCAACAATGTTGTATGGTTGCGAGGCGTGGGCTATGGATAGAGTTGTGCGCAGGAGGATTGATATGCTGGAAATGAGATGTTTGTGGACAATGTGTGGTGTGAGGTGGTTTGATCGAGTAAGTAACGTAAGGGTAAGAGAGATGTGTGGAAATAAAAAGAGCGTGGTTAAGAGAGCAGAAGAGGGTGTTTTGAAATGGTTTGGGCACATGGAGAGAATGAGTGAGGAAAGATTGACCAAGAGGATATATGTGTCGGAGGTAGAGGGAACGAGGAGAAGAGGGAGACCAAATTGGAGGTGGAAATATGGAGTGAAAAAGATTTTGTGTGATCGGGGCCTGAACATGCAGGAGGGTGAAAGGAGGGCAAGGAATAGAGTGAATTGGAGCGATGTGGTATACCGGGGTTGACGTGCTGTCAGTGGATTGAATCAAGGCATGTGAAGCGTCTGGGGTAAACCATGGAAAGCTGTGTAGGTATGTATATTTGCGCGTGTGGACGTATTTATATACATGTGTATGGGGGTGGGTTGGGCCATTTCTTTCGTCTGTTTCCTTGCGCTACCTCGCAAACGCGGGAGACAGCGACAAAGCAAAAAAAAAAAAAAAAAAAAAAAAAATATTATTATTATTATCATTATTAGTAGTAGTAGTAGTAGCAGCAGCAGTTGTAGTTGTAGTATTATTGTTGTTATTGTTGTTACATATCCCCAGGACTACTTCTTCAGGGTTTCCTACATCTTCGAGGCTGCTGCTGCAATTGGTGACACGTAAAGGATTTTCTCCTTTAGAGTGAGTTCTTCGACGAGATTCTACTTCGATGATAAAGCGTCGCCTTATGTGAATCTTCCCTTACAGCGTGACAACAATCAGGCGGAGCCTAATAACGCCATTGGTTAAGGAAGAAAACAAAAACATATTAAGTGTCTATGTACAAAAGAGATAAACAAAATGCTGAGGGGTCTAGCAAGGTGGACCGCCAAGGCAGGAGAAGAGAGCAAAGGTCATAACTATTTTTAAGAGAAGTGACCGGATGATATATGCTATATAAATATATATTAGTTACTACACATTAAACCATTTATACAAACTGCACACTACAGATCGGATTTCCGAAGATATGTGGTCTGCAAAGCAGTGGGAAGATAATCAGAAAGCAGATGAATAACTTTTTGCAAGAAAAAACTAAAAGAAATCATGATTTCTGGGAAAGATTATCTGCATCGAACCCTTTAAGTTTCTTGGAGAGTGACCTCCGCTTTAGACCAAAGAGAAGTCTGAGTGGAGTGTTTGTATCTAGACTTCCAGAAAGGATGAAACTCTGTACCACTTAGGAGCTGATAAAGAAGTTGGATCTTAAACAGCCAAGAATAAGTGAGGAGAGTCCTTGGAAGGACAGATGATTGATTATGTTGGTGAAAAGGAACAGAGTATCGTCAGAGGAGCCTTCTCGAACTGGATTAAGGTCACCAGTGGCGTGCTGCAGAGTTCTGTTCTGGGACCATTGGGCTTCTTGATATATATGAATGACTAGTCAGAATTAAGTGGATTTGTACCTGACTGTCTTGCAGTTGAAGCCAAGGTCATCAAAGGAGTAAAATGGGGGGGACTTAGGCGATATCTAGAGCTGGTTTGGTACATGCTAAGTGAAATTCAATCCGAGTAAGTGGAAGATAATGTGGATGAGACGCACTTAAAGAGGGCATCGAAATTAATATTCTCTTGCAGGAACTAAGCTGCAGATATCAGTGTGAGAAACAGAACTGGGAATCGAAATTGTCTCCCAAGGAGACTACTCTTGTTCGTGGGAGTCTTCAGCCACATCAAAGTCGAGCCTTATTTGAAATATAGAGACGTTTATGATAAGAAAAAAGAAAAGACAAGAGAAAGTATTTCCGAATTTTGGATGAAATGAAAAACTTGCCTTTAAAAAAGTGCCCGTCCTTAGTTACTGGGAAAGACATGAGAGGGTAGAGAATTCCAAAGCTTCGAGGTGTAACGAAAAAAACAGTTATCAAAACGGCCCACACAGTAATCATGCCGAGTATTGCGTAATCTAGCTAAGGGTGGGGGAACATAAGCAGCCAGCTCTCAGAAGCAAAGACCAGGGTACTACCTACAGCAGAGGGAAAGTGAACTGACAATGTGGCTGAGGCAAGTGGGTCAAGTTTTGAAGTTAGCCAGGGAGAGTTGATAAGTCGGACTTCTTTCGACTCGACTCTGTCAAGTAAGGTTGCAGAACTAGAACAACCTCAGATGTTAGAGCAGTACTCCATACAAGATCGGATGAACACATTGTATAAATGGAGCAACTGTTCGGAAAAAATGGTATTTCGACATATAAACAGGACACCCAGTTTGTTAGAGGCAGATTTAGGTATAGCCATAATTCGGGGTTTCAAAAACGTGGTGGATGTTACAGTAATACCAAGTATTTCACTGAGTGAAGAGGTGGAATTACAGAACCGTCTTAGGAGAGAAGAAAGTTGTGAGGGATTTTCGATATAGAGATGGGCAGAAAATGGGTCTTTGAGGTATTAATCTTTCCCAGATTTCGTCTACTCTGTTGAAGTAGCCTTTGTAAGTCTGACATTACTGAGGATGCTATGTTGAGACGAGATGCAGATCGAGTGAGAGAAGTGGAAGCAGAACGAAAGATGTGAAGGAATGCAATGCTGAGTCGTCAGCGTATGATTGCATTGGGTTGTTTGTAAAAGAAAGAAAATCGTTGATGAAAAGAAGAAAAAGTGTAGGAGGCAGGACACAACCTGCAGGGGCACCACGCTGTTGAAAGAGACCCAGGGAAAGGTTGATCCATTAACATCCCCAGAGGTAGATCGGTCAGAGAGGAAGCTAGATATGGGGGAGCAAAGTGAGGGAGGGAAGCCAAAAGAAATGAGCTTTGAGATGAGACCCCAGTGCCACACTCTTTCAAAAGCTTTGTATACATCAAAAAAAAACTACATAGGATTCCAAGAAAATAGCAGAATCTCATTCAAGTATGTGGATAAGGAAGTATTTAGCAAAAGATTCACATCCTATATGGACAACATATAGAAGTGGGCATCCTCGTGACCCTTAGGAGTCAGAAAGATGGGCCTTCATGAGTGTAGAAATCCTTCCCAGACAATATGCATGACTTATTAAACACACATACATGACAACAAACAAACAAACAAACAAACGCATATCTAACAACACACATGCAAAATGTACAGAGATAAGATTCACTTAGTTTGCTAGATATAAAGATTGATGAAAACGATAGTATAATGCATTATCTTCTTTCTTTAATAATAGCCGTCTTGGCATGGGAAAATATATGCCACAGTCATGGATATCTCGGATGAAAAGAAAACTAAAAAAAACATGAGAAAAAGAACATAAAAGAAATTAATCTCAGCTCTTTATGTGTTGTCGACCTGACTTTTAAATTTGGAAAGGTTATGGGAAGAGGGAAAGACGAAAGAAGGAAGAGAATGCCACACTCGCTGTTCAAGGAAAGAAATGAGTATCATAACGGTCAACCCTCTTGTGGTTGGTTATCAGACAGAAACCTAAGGAACCAGCAACCAGTCGCGTGCTGAGAGCCCGGGCCCTCTTGGCGGACACAGCCAAAAAGCTTACGGCAGTATAGGCTGATATGATACCCAGAGATCAGATAAAGGGCGGCAGCGTCATGGTGGACGGAAAGAAATGGTTGAAGAGAAGTGATATCTGAACTTGATAAGGTGGGAGGCTTTAGATGCTACTCTGGCTAAGTGAGGGGTGAACGAAGATGCTCCCCTGATATGGAAAAAGTACTCCATATTGTGACGAATGAAGCCTCTTAGTTATGAAATAGCTGTTTACAAGGTAATCTAGGCACATACACAATAACCCAGCTTTGGGACAGATGTTCAAAATGCTGTTCTGTAGGGTTTCCAGAATAGAATGGAAGATATGATTTATGTTGAATTATTGTGTTTTGAAATTTGATGAGAGGAGCCTAGCGAAATGTAGAATTCTCAGTTTTACTTGGTTACTGCTTCCCCATTTTGAGGTGCTGTACAGGTCCGAATTAAAGGAGAAAATATGCTCAGTACGAGAAAAAGAACGAGTGATGAAGTAAGGAGGCTGAATGAAATTGATGTATGTTGAGTGGAATCTACAGTATATCAGCAGATAGAACTAGAGTTAGAAGGAAGATTATTCATGGAGAGAGGAAACGGTGTAGATGATAGGATAGAACCCTGAGGTACACCGCTGTTAACAGTGAGGATAAGAGAGAAAAAAGTCGCTTCATTAATAATAACTGCGATGGAACGACTGCAAAAGAAGATATCCACTGGGATTGGAGAGGAATGAAAGGAAAGACTTATGTCTCACCGTGTCAAGACAGAAAACATCACCAGTGGATCTTGCACCTCGAAATCTGCATTGATGATCTGAAAGAGCGGGATAAGATTGATAGTGTTTAAGAAAGTTAGAGTTCAGAAGAGTTTCAAAGACTTTGACTTAGTAGTAGTGCGAGCTACGGGAGATCGAACGGTCTTCTTTCTTAGGGGTCATGTAGCAAGATGTACTTCCAAGACGAAGTTTGGATTTTTAGAGAGACGAAACGGCCGAGGAAGGATCACAAGGACGCATACCATTAGGCCCACTTGCCCACTTGCAGCTGGAAAAGTTCTTGGGAGATCTTGTGCAAATGAAAGTAGAGGAAAAGATGTTTTCCTTGGAGGAGATGGGCTGACGATGTAAAATCATCCAAAACAAAATTAGAAGAAACTGATATGTCGAAAAGGGCTGCTCATCAAGTTAGAAAGTTAAGCTGCTGATGGATCAGAGAGTAAAAGAGGATGGAAGGCTTAATTGTAGAGGTTATTAGAGATGCTTCTGGGTAAAGATTAGAAAGCTTTGCCACTTGACAAAGAAGAAATATCCGAATACTTTCTCTTCATGAAAGCCTGTTTGACTCTACGAAAAACAGCTTCACGATGATTCTGAACAGAAATAAAGGAGAATGAGGTTCGCGAGCAGGGAAAAATTACGAAGGAATACAAAGGAAAACAACGAATCCAAACAGCAACAGACAATTGGGTCCTTTCGAGGCTGTTAATGATAGTGGAAGGCATCAGAAACACAGATTAGTGTGATAAAAGTTGGAAGGCAGACAAATAATTCAGAGAGAATGACCTGGAAAATGTCAGTATGATTAAAGAGGCACAAATGATTTAAGTCGAAGACCTCGCAGCGAAATATCTATCAAGTCTGTTATTAAACGTAACCATAGTACTTTCTTTCAACCACTCTATTTGGCCAATCGTTCCACTGTCAACAACCACAATGAAGGAAAAGATTTTCGCCTCGTTTGCCCACTGGTTTGTATCCTTTACTAAGAGCGAAATCAGACGAATCAAGTCTCAAGTAGCTTTAAAAGTAAAGTTTATTAAAGCTTTTGATAATTTTGAATACTTGAATTAGATCACCTCTAAACCTTCTCTTTTTCTAATCTAAATAGATTCAAGTTGTTTAATCTGCTCTCTTAGGATTTATTTCTCAATCCACGAATAATCATGGTAGCTCTTGCCATTCTGTCTGGTTTTAGGTATAGCGACCAGAACTGACCACAGTATTCAAGATGGGGACAAACCAATGTATCAATAGCGAATTTTAGTATCTTGCAATGCAGTCTTTATAAGTAATATCAATACATTTGAGAAAGAGGACCTGTCCCAAGAGTGATACCTATGGCACTCCACCCGCTACATGAAACTGATATGAATCACAGTTTTTTGTTTACGGCCAGTCAATCAATTTCCTGTCCACTGAAGTACAACAAAATCATTGCCATGTGATATAATTTTTTTCTTGTAACCTTTGATGCGGAACCTTATCGAATGATTTTTCAAAATCTGAATATAAGACATTATCTATCATAATTTCTTTATACATAATGATATATCATAGAAGAAATCAGCAGATTTGTCAGACAAGTGCGAATTCGTAGATAACCATGCTGAAAATCGTTAATTTAGGGATGCTTCTCTGAATGATTAACAATTCTATCTTGAATGATGTTTTCCTAAAGTTTTCCAACTACAGACGTTAAGCTGATTGGACGATGATTTCCGTGCAGTGACATAACCTGTTTTGAACATAAGTTTTACATTAGCAAGCTTCCATTTTCTGGAACTTTTCCCGTAGCAAGTGACTTATTGAAAAGGGCAGTCAATGGCTTAACTATCAAATTTCTTGCCTTTTTAACTGGCATTGGATAAAACATCAGAACCTGCCATTTTATTTATTTTCATTTCGTTCATTGCTGATAGTAAGTCTTCAGTTTTTATGTCAGTTTGTTGAAGGACGCTCCCTTTTCTTATCTGTGAAACTGGATTCAGTTGGATTGTTTCTTCTATCGTAAATACAGATGCAAAAAAGTCAAAAATGGCACTTTTTTCTTTCATTGTTCCACCACCTTGGCTTCGTTTTAAAAAGAGACCGTCTGCTACGCATAGTTACATATGTTCCCTCTGCTGCTTTGAAGTTTTCACTGAAGCTTTTCCAAGCCTCGTTCATGTTTTCATTGACCACATCATCCCAGGCTTGCCTGTCAAAAACAATGAGAAGATCATTCAAATTTGTACCTTTAAAATCGGGTAATTTTTGTCGACTGTCATATTGAGCAATGTTATATACTGTGTTGAAAGCGACCTCAAAAGTAATTTTCGGTGATCACTTGTATCAATCTCTTCTCTAACTTCAACATTGTTAACGATATCTTCATTTGTAGTTAGAACTAAATCTAATATATTCTCGTCTCGAGTAGGTTCATCGACACTTGGATTAGGGCATTATTAAGCAAGTTTTTGTACAGTTTAGTGTTGCAGTAGAACTGACGGATTAGAAAGCAAACTGTGATATCAATTGATTTGAGAGTTAATTGTCAGTGTCAGAATTGAAAAGATAAGAAAATTAAAAGATTCTTTTTTTCTTACATCATTTGTCAAATATCTATTTGATGAGAAGAAAGCAAAGAGCGGGTGAATGTAGAAAGATAGGCACGAAGTTAAAGTCTTGAGTTCAGGAAAGAGAGACTCACCTTTCATGCAGTCAATAAGAAGAAAATACGTACATAAAGATAGCAATAAACTGTAGGTATCAGCAGGAACGTCTGTATATCTCATCTCCTATCAGGTTAGCATCATACGAAGGAGGAAAGGTGATATAACGCCAAAATCAAATTGTATTCAAAATCGTGTGTAAAACCGTCAGATTCCTCTGTTAAAACATGACTTACTGAGCCTTATCGAGGAAGGTTAGGTTGAATGATCGTGTCGAACCCGGCGATAAGGTTCTTCCTCAGTGCTGGCACGAGCATCACAATTCTGGGAAGCGAGGTAATGGTGGCATTACGTCAGAGAGAGAGAGAGAGAGAGAGAGAGAGAGAGAGAGAGAGAGAGAGAGAGAGAGAGAGAGAGAGAGAGAGAGAGAGAGAGAGAGAGAGAGAGAGAGAGAGAGAGAGAGAGAGAGAGAGAGAGAGGAGACTTTATACACATAAGTAGTAAAGACATGGGATGATCGTCGGAATATTATTTCATATAGAGAGACGATGGTTGGAAGCGAGATGCTATATAGACCAGCGTGGAACCACGAATGTCGGCGGGAGGTTGAGGCAGAATTTGATATCATTAGATTAAGGCTGAGAGGACGTGTAGATGTGAGACCGACAGATATAAGGCTGAGGACTTGGCAGTTAGAGAGAGAGAGAGAATAAGCACCATCAGAACGACGAAGGAACGTACAGAGGAATGAAGGTTGCTGAAAGAAATTAACGAAGGAATAAGGAATATTGAAAGAAATGAAAGTAGGAATAAAATGTACTGGAAAAGAAACTTTGGGAGTAATAAAGATTATTAAAAGAAATGGGCATTGAAATAAAGGATACTGAAAGATACTAATAGAAGAAAAACGAAAATTAGGATAGATAAACGTAAGAATGGAGGATATCAAAAGAAACATATGAAGGAATAAAGATGATTGAAAGAAAGGAACACACGGGTCACATGACCGAGAAATTTGAAGTTACTGGTAGAGAGGGAAATGAGAACAAAGAATATTGAAAAAAGGAACATTTCAGGCCACAGCAGACGGAGAATGGGAAGAGAAACAAATGAAAAAAGAAAACTATATAAAGGAGGTGGGAAGAAAGTGGGGATGATAAAAGGTTAGTTAACAGATTGATGACACAGCGAACCTTGACGCCAGGGATGGAAGGGAACTGATTGATAAACCAACCTGGGGAGGAAGGGCGGAGAGAGAGAGAGAGAGAGAGAGAGAGAGAGAGAGAGAGAGAGAGAGAGAGAGAGAGAGAGAGAGAGAGAGAGAGAGAGAGAGAGAGATAAGGAGTTAAAAAAATCACTCTCTAATGAGGACTTGAAATGGATGATTGATGAATGCCAATAGGTTACTGATGAGGCGTGATAAATGACATAGATTAGTTAGGGATCAGTAGCTCGCAACACCTAGTTTATCCTAGGAAGATAACTCATTAGTCACTGAGGTTTATTCATATGTGTTCAGTGGAATAGAAATTCAGGTTAATCATTGATCATATGTAGCAATAAGATAAACAGGAATATTGAAGAAATGCTATTGTATCTAACATTACGGGATTGTGGGATGGTAAATGTATGAGTGTTATGGTCAACATTTTAGGAACGAACAATGACAATGACGGTAATCATTCTTTCACCGGTATAATTTGTAGTGTTGTAGTGCTGTTACTGTTGCTACTCATGATAACAGTGATGATAAAGTCTATACGTTATTTCTAATGAAGCTACTCTCAGTGTGAGGGAAGGCGGGGGCTGAGTGTGAGGGAGGCGGGGTTTCAATGTGAGGAAGGTGAAGAGTTCTAAGTTTGATATGACGGAGGTGGGGGGCTCCTACGTCAGATGTGAGGGAGTCAGGGTTTCTACGTTAGATCTGAGGGAGTAAGGATTTCTGCGTCATATTTGAGGGAGTGAGGGTTTCTACGTCAGATATCATGGAGGCGGGAGTTTCCATGTCAGATGTGAGGACGGTAAGGGTTTCTCCGTCAGATTTAAGGGAGCTGAAGATCTGTGTGCGAGATATAAAGCTGGAGGTGTCTGTGCCAGATATCTGGTTAAATTCTGCGTCAGTTGTGAGGATACTTGGGCTCCCCTGCCTCCTGAAAGTGAGGATACAAGAGCTCCTCTGCATCATAAAGTGAGGATGAAGACCTCTGGAGCGATGGATCATCAGCCGCATCGATTTCTGAGTC
This sequence comes from Panulirus ornatus, assembly GCF_036320965.1. Lineage (NCBI taxonomy): Eukaryota > Metazoa > Arthropoda > Malacostraca > Decapoda > Palinuridae > Panulirus > Panulirus ornatus. The sequence goes on from NC_092234.1 coordinate 73,334,261, forward strand.
GCTGAGATGTGATGGATGCTGGGAGTCAGCGCCTCCACGTCCGGCGACTTCCTACATCCTGCCGGGGACCCCTCGGTGTGTTGAGGACCTGGGGACGGGTCCCCACAACCTGCCGGGGACTCAGTGGTGTGTTGAGGCTTTAGTGGCTGGCTCCCGAACACTACAGAAGATCCTATGGTGTTGGTGAGTCTCCGGGGACTGTAGCAGGGGTTGGAAGCCCGGGAGTCGGGGTAATCATCCTACAACATGGACTACAAAGGCTTCGAAGGGAGTCAGAGTTGTAGCACAAGACTTGTGAGAGTTGGAGAGGAGATTGTAGGGTGAGGCAGGCTACTGTCACGTGACTTGAGGGTGAATTGTTGGTGATGGGGGAGGGGAGGCCCTCGGTCCTTGGAGGTGTGGGTCGGGGGACCCTAGTCATACGAGGAGAGGGTGGGCAGGCCCTTAGGCTTATGAGGAGTGGGTGGGGAGGCCACAGTCCTTACTAGAGTGGCTGGGGAGGCCCTGAGTGCTCAGGAAAGTGGGTTGGAAGGCCCTAGGTTTTGGATAGACGAGTTATTATATGAGTGGACAAGAGCAGAGGCGTTTTTATGTCCTCACTCTGCTAAATGTTGGGTCTTCTTCTGGAAGGTGGGAATGATAGGGCTCCCCTGCTCCTGATGGAGAGGATGCAAGGGCTCCTGCTTCCTGAATCTGAGGGTACAAGGGCTCCTCAGCCTTATGAAGGTAAAGGCTCCAGGGCTTCCCCTGCCTCCTGAAGGTGAGGACATTAGGGATTCCCTGCCTCCCCATGGTGAGAAAACTAGGACTTCCTCACTACCTGAAGTTGAGGATAATGGGACTCCCCTGCATCCTGAAAGCGAAGACACTAGGGGATCCCCTGCCTCCTGAAAGTGAAGATATTAATGCTCCCCTGCCTCTTGAAAGTGAGGATGCGTGGACTTCCTTGCTGCCTGAGGGTCAAGTTACCAGGTCGCCCCTGCCTCCTGAAGATGTGGCTACTAGGGGTATCCAGCCTCCCGAAAGTGAGGATACTAGGGCTCCCCAGGCTCTTGAAGGTGAGAATTTTAGCGTTTCCCTTCCTCCTGAAGGTGAGGATGTTAGGGTTTTCGCTCGTCCTGAAGGTAAAGACGCAAGGGCTTCTGTGCCTTCTGAGTTTTAGGACATCTGGGCTCCCTTGCCTCCTGATGTTGACGATAGTACCGCTCCTCTGCCTCCTGAAGGTGAAGGCACCAGGACTCCCCAGCCTTCTGAAGGTCAGGACTCTAGCGTTCCCCTAACTCCTGAGGATGAGGATACAAGGGTTCCCTTCCCTCCTGTAGGTAAGGATTGTAAGGTTTTCCTGCCTCCTGGAGGTGAGGATATTAGGTCTCCCATGCCTCTTGAAGGTGAGGATACTAAGTCTCTCCTGGCTCTTGAAGGTGAGGATACTAAGTCTCTCCTGGCTCTTGAAGGTGAGGATACTAAGTCTCTCCTGGCTCTTGAAGGTGAGGATACTAAGTCTCTCCTGGCTCTTGAAGGTGAGGATACTAAGTCTCTCCTGGCTCTTGAAGGTGAGGGTAGGAAACCTAAACAAAAAATTTCGTTATGATTTGCTGGGCCACAAGATAAACGTTACCCGTACTGTGAGAGATCTAGGGGTCACTGTCTCCAATAACTTCAAATTCTCCCAGCATTGCAATGAAGCTGCCATAGTTGATAAACAGAAATTTTACGTACAAAAGCAAGGATGTGATATTGCCACTATACCTAAGTCTAATTAGACCACACCTCGAATATGTTATGCAACTTTGGGCCCCCACTTAAGTAAGGACATTCTTACATTGGAAGCAGCGCAGCGAAGAGCAACTAAATTGATTCCGTTCATGAGTAACAAACAATATGAGGAGAGGCTGTGATAATTAATTTTGTTCTTCCTAAGCAAGAGTTGCCTCCGGGACAAATTAACAGAATGTCTCTAGATACTTACAGGATTCAACAACGTTCATATTGAACAAATCTTTCCGGTAGCGCCAGCATTACCGACGAGAGAAAGTGGATTAAAACTTGAGGTCACCGAGTTAATCTGGACTGTACGAAATATCTTTTTACCGACGACATTACTGATGCAGGGAATAAACTCCCAGAAAATGTTGTTTAAAGCAACACCCTTAATATCTTCAAAATTAGGCTTGATCATCACTTGTCACTTTCCGGTATTGAATAATTCATTTAATCAGTCATCATAACGCAGTGGTATATCACGCTACCTTCTCAACCACTGATCTCTCCCTGGTCATGTTGAGGTATCATACTAACACTGATTAACCCATGTCACCTGCTTTAAGAGAGTAAATAAAAATTACTGCATCATCATCAACATCAGGAATTATATAGGTATGGTAAGTCGTGAGGCTGGAGCTCCAATCTATCCTTAGTACTACATTCATAAGTAGAAATGAAGGGATGCATGTCGTTGGTGTTGGGATGCAAGACATATTTTTGTTCATTTCACTTTATGATTTTCTCATTATTAATCCTGCAAGGTATCATTTTCTACCTGTTTTCCTGCCGGCGTGTGCTGGAGGGAGTGGAGGGTGGGGAGAGAGTCTTCGCTTTTCTGTCCTTTTCTTCTACCTACATCGGGGCTATTTTTTTCTTTCTTTTTCAGCGTTCAGGTCAGACCACCCTAATTGGAGTTTGGGTCTGTGTATCTATGTAACTGTGTAACCCCCCCCCCCCTCTCTCTCTCTCTCTCTCTCTCTCTCTCTCTCTCTCTCTCTCTCTCTCTCTCTCTCTCTCTCTCTCTCTCTCTCTCTCTCTCTCTCTCTCTCTCTCTCTCTCTCTCTTCTTCACAACGGACCTAACCTAATCCCACTTTCCGTGCAGAACATAATCTAATGGCCGAGTCAGGCCTTAGTGGAGGCACTGATTGGTAAGCCTTCTCTTTGACGATGCAAAGTGCACATGTGTGTGCATAGGGAGGCGGATGTTCATAAATACACACACACATGCTTACATAAGACGTAATTCATAAATGCATACGTATATTTCTGAAGGTAAAAGCGAGTTACAGATATACGCAGAAATGAACACTGTGATAAGTTTGTACGAATGTAAACACACACTCTCTCTCTCTCTCTCTCTCTCTCTCTCTCTCTCTCTCTCTCTCTCTCTCTCTCTCTCTCTCTCTCTCTCTCTCTCTCTCTCTCTCTCTCTCTCTCTCTCTCGTGCAAACAAGAATGTACACACACACACACACACACACACACACACACACACACACACACACACACACACACACATACACACACACACACACACACACACACACACACATACACACACACACACACACACACACACACACACACACACCTCCTCCCTCTCATACCCAGCAGCTTATGTTTCAATTATAACTAAGGCTCCGGACTGGGAGGTAAATGGCTTGGAGGTATCTTCTCATCTTTTATCTCGACACAACATCCATGAGTGGAGGTGCGTCAGGCAGCTTGTTTGTTGGTTAGTTGATGGAGTCTCAGTGAATACTTCAGAAGAATTATGTACCTCGATATGTAATTTGAATTAATTAAATGAATCAGTGATACCTGTTGGAAAGCATTTTAATGTATTTTCATTAACTTTTTATGTATTTTCTGTGTAAATGTAAATGAAAAACAATCATCATTTCTTTTCATATTTGTAGATGAATTATGTATCGTATTCTTTAGTTTCTGAAAATTCGTAAACGTGGAAAATCTGAAGAGCAGGAAAGATTTGATAGAACAACAGGAAAATGAGAGGAGACGAGAACAAGAAGTATGAATCTGGCGAGAAACAGATTGACCCATAAAAATCGTCCTTTAACCCTACGTCATTTTCTGGAACACCATCAGAAGGAGGGTCAAGGGGTCATAGACGTGCTCATCCATTGAAAGTGGTTCACTAAGGGGACTTCTTGGAACCAACCTTGGTTCATGTGATACGAAGGGCATTCGATTACATAATATCCAAATAGTCATTTCCCAATTAGGGGCGATCATAGCCAAGCAGTAGGCTCCCGCCTGCCACGCAGGGGACCCGGGTTCGATCCTGGATGTTGGAGGTTTGTATGTGATTTATGTATATATCATTATACTTTATCGCTGTCTCCCGCGTTAGCGAGGTAGCGCAAGGAAACAGACGAAAGAATGGCCCAACCCACCTAAATACACATGTATATACACACACGCTTATATACATACCTATACATCTCAACGTATACATATATATACAAACACACACACATATACATATATACACATGTACATAATTCATACTGTCTGCCCTTATTCATTCCCGTCGCCACCCCGCCATACATGAAATGAAAACCCCCTCAGCCCGCCTATGCGCGAGGTAGCGCTAGGAAAAGATATCAAAGGCCATATTCGTTCACACTCAGTCTTTAGTTGTCATCTATAATGCACCGAAACCACAGCTCCCTTTCCACATCCAGGCCTCACAGAACTTTCCATGGTATATCCCAGACGCTTCACATGCCCTGGTTCAATCCATAGACAGCACGTCGACCCCGGTATACCACATCGTTCCAATTCACTCTATCCCCTGCACGCCTTTCACCCTTCAGCATGTTCAGGCCCCGATCACTCAAAATCTTTTTCACTCCATCTTTCCACCTCCAATTTGGTCTCCCACTTCTCCTCGTTCCCTCCACCTCTGACACATATATCTTCTTTGTCAATCTTTCCTCACTCATTCTCTCAATGTAACCAAACTATTTCAAAACACCTTCTTCTGCCCTCTCAACCACACTCTTTTTATTACCACACATCTCTCTTACCCTATTATTACTTACTCGATCAAACCAACTCAAACCACATAATGTCCTCAAACATCTCATTTCCAGCACATCCACCCTCCTCCGCACAACTCTATCTATAGCCCACGCCTTGCAACCATATAACATTGTTGGAACAACTATTCCTTCAAACATACCAATTTTGCTTTCCGAGATAATGTTCTCGACTTTCACACATTCTTCAACGCTCCCAGAACTTTCACCCCCGCCACCACCCTATGACTCACTTTCGCTTCCATGGTACCATCCGCTGCCAAAGCCACTCCCAGACATCTAAAACACTTCACTTCCTCCAGTTTTTCTCCATTCAATATTCTCTCCCAATTGACTTGTCCCTCAACCCTACTGTACCTAATAACCTTGTTCTTATTCACATTTAGTCTCAGCTTTCTTCTTTTACACACTTTACCAAACTCAGTCACGAGCTTATGCAGTTTCTCACATGAGTCAGCCACCAGCCCTGTATTATCATCGAACAACAAATGACTCACTTCCCAAGCTCTCTCATGCACAACAGACTGCATACTTACCCCTCTTTCCAAAACTCTTGCATTCACCTCCCTAACAATCTCATCCATAAACAAATTAAACACCCATGGAGACATCACTCACCCTTACCGCAAACCAACTTTCACCGAGAACCAATCACTTTCCTCTCTTCCTACATGTACACATGCCTTACATCCTCGATAAAAACTTTTCACTGCATCTAACAACTTGCCTCCCACAGCATATGTTGTTCTTAAAACCTTCCACGGAGCATCTCTATCAACTCTATCATATGCCTTCTCCAGATCCATAAATGCTACATACAAATACACTTGTTTTTCTAAGCATTTCTCACATACATTCTTCAAAGCAAACACCTGATCCACACATCCTCTACCACTTTTGAAACCACACTGCTCTTCCCCAATCTGATGCTCTGTACATGCCTTCACCCTCTCAATCAATACCCTCCCATATACTTTGCCAGGAAAACTCATCAAACTTATACCTCTGTAATTTGAGCACTCACTCTTATCCCCTTTACCTTTGTACAATGGCACTATGCAAGCATTCCGCCAATCCTCAGGCACCTCACCATGAGTCATACATACATTAAATAACCTTACCAACCAGTCATCAATACAGTCACCCCCATTTTTAATAAATTTCATTGCAATACCATCCAAAACCACTGCCTTGCCAGCTTTCATCTTCCGCAAAGCTTTTACTACCTCTTCTCTGTTTACCAAATCATTTTCCCTAACCCTCTCACTTTGCACACCACCTCGACCAAAATACCCTATGTATTGAAGGTCTGTCGAATGTGTTAGATGACAGAGTGGCAGATATAGGGTGTTTTGAACGAGGTGGTGTGCGAAGTAAGAGGGTTAGGGAGAATGATTTGGTAAACAGAGAAGAGGTAGAAAAAGGTATGCGGAAAATAAAAGCCTTCAAGGCAGCGGGTTTGGACGGTATTGCAGTAAAATCAATTAAAAAAAGGAGTGACTGTGTTTTTGACTGGTTGGTAAGAATAATTAATGTATGTATGATTCATGGTGAAGTGCCTGAGGACTGGAGAAATGCATGCATAGTGCCATTGTACAAAGGAAAGTGGATAAAGGTGAGTGCTCAAATTACAGAGGTATAAGTTTGTTCAGTATTCCTGGGAAATTATATGGAAGGGTATTGATTGAGAGGGTGAAGAAGGCATGTACAGAGCATCAGATTGGAGAAGAGCAGTGTGGTTTCAGAAGTGGTAGAGGATGTGTGGATCAGGTGTTTGCTTTGAAGAATGTATGTGAGAAATACTTAGAAAAGCAAATGGATTTGTATGTAGAATTTATGGATCTGGAGAAAGTATATGATAGAGTTGATAGAGATGATCTGTGGAAGGTATTAAGAATATATAGTGCGGGAGGCAAGTCGCTAGAAGCAGTGAAAAGCTTTTATCGAGGATGTAAGGCATGTGTATGAGTAGGAAGAGAGGTAAGTGATTGGTTCTCAGTGAATGTCAGTTTGCGGCAGGGGTGCATGATGTCTCCATGGTTGTTTAATTTGTTTGTGGATGGAGTTGTTGGGGAGGTGAATGCAAGAGTTTTGGAAAGAGGGGTAAGTATGCAGTCTGTTGTGGATGAGAGAGCTTGGGAATTGAGTTAGTTGTTGTTCGCTGATGATACAGCGCTAGTGGCTGATTCGGGTGAGAAACTGCAGAACCTAGTGACTGAGTTTGGTAAAGTGCTTGAAAGAAGATAGCTGGAAATAAAAGCAAGGTTACTAGGTACAGTAGGGTTGAGGGACAAGTCAAGTGGTAGGTAAGTTTGAATGGAGAAAAACTGGAGGAAGTGAAGTGTTTTAGATATTTGGGAGTGGATTTGACAGCGGAAGGAACCATGGTAGCGGAAGTGAGTCGCAGGGTGGGGGAGGGGGTGAAAGTTCTGGGAGCGCTGAAAAATTTGTGGAAGTCGAGAACATTATCTCGGAAAGCAAGAATGGGTATGTTTGAAGGAATAGTGGTTCCAACAACGTTATAAGGCTGCGATGCGTGGGCTATAGATAGAGTTGTCCGGAAGAGGGTGGATTTGTTAGAAATGAGATGTCTGAGGACAATATGTGATGTGAGGTGGTTTGATTGAGTAAGTAATGAAAGGGTAGGAGAAATGTGTGGTAATGAAAAGAAAGCGGTTGAGAGGGCAGAAGAGGGTGTTTTGAAATGGTTTGGTCACGTGGAGAGAATGAGTGAGGAAAGATTGACAAAGAGGATATATGTGTCACAGGTGGAGGGAACGAGGATAAGTAGACCAAATTGGAGGTGAAAGGATGGAGTGAAGAAGATTTTGAGCGATCGAGGCCTGAACATGAAGGAGGGTGAAAGGCGTGCAAGGAATAAAGTGAATTGGAGCGATGTGGTATACCGGGGTCGACTTGCTGTCAATGGATTGAACCCGGGCATGTGAAGCGTCTTGGGTAAACCATGGAAAGTTTTGTGGGGCCTGGATGTGGAAAGGAAGCTGTGGTTTCAGTGCATTATACGTGACAGCTAGAGACTGAGTGCGAATGAATGTGGCCTTTGTTGCCTTTTCCTAGCGCTACCTCGCGCACATGCGGTGGGGAAGGGTTTGTCATTTCATGTGTGGCGGGATGGCGACGGGAATGAATGAAGGCAGCGAGTATGAATTATGTACATGTGTATATATGTATATGTCTGTGTATGTATATATATGTATAAGTTGAGATGTATAGGTATGTATATGTGGGTGTGTGGACGTGTATGTATATACATGTGTATGTGGATGAATTCGGCCATTCTTTCGCCGGTTTCCTTGCGCTACCTCGCTAACGCGGGAGGCAGCTACAAAGTATGATAAAATAGATATAATTATAAATATATATATATACATATATATATATATATATATATATATATATATATATATATATATATATATATATATATATATATATATATAAAACGTAAACCAAGGTTGGTCCCAAGAAGTCCCCTTAGTGAACCACTTTCAATGGATGAGCACGTCTATGACCCCTTGACCCTCCTTCTGATGGTGTTCCAGAAAATGACGTAGGGTTAAAGGACGATTTTTATGGGTCAATCTGTTTCTCGCCAGATTCATACTTCTTGTTCTCGTCTCCTCTCATTTTCCTGTTGTTCTATCAAATCTTTCCTGCTCTTCAGATTTTCCACGTTTACGAATTTTCAGAAACTAAAGAACATGATGGATAATTCATCTACAGATGTTAAAAACCTAGAATGCTTGATCTACATGTGCACAAAAAGTACATAAAAAGTAAATAAAAGTACAGCAAAATGTTTATCCTATGGGTAATACTTATTCGGTGAACCTAATTCAGTATACATACATATATATATATATATATATATATATATATATATATATATATATATATATATATATATATATATATATATATATATATATATATAGTGGTTAATAAGGGTAATGAATGGTGGTCATATAATAAAATTATCGTGGTAAGTATAATTCATGGTAGCCAGGTAATGGAAAATACTGAAATTCATAGTTTTATGTTGGTCATTTGAAAGGTTGTTTTATTCTGCCCTAATGAAAAATGGTTTTAGTGCAAATGGTATGTTACAGGTTAATAGTAAATGGTGAATATTTGTGTTGATGGTAGTTAATGAAGTCGTTAATGTTATTTGCTACTATAAAGATAGTTTTGATATTTGATTCTTGTTTATGAAAATGATGTTGAGTGATGGTATATAGTTATGCTGATGAAAATCAGTGGCATTATGATGATGCTTACATCTCACACCATAGTAGCAGTAGTTCAAGGTATTCTTATGCTCAAAAGCAGTAAAATTGCAGACATTTGTGTCCTTTGAGAACCAGAGAAGTGTGAGGTGTTTGCAGACTGGTAGTGTTGTTGTTATACACATGATAGAGCAAGAGTCCTCTGCGTCACACACCACAGGCATCATTATGACAAGTGAGGAAACATTATTGATATCGGCGTCACTGCTGATCACGAAGGTAGCTAATACCCTTAACTACCATTACCACCACTTCATTGATGCCTCTAGAGATCTTGTTAGCACTAGTACTTTTGAGAGATGCAAATATGTTCTTTTTACCAAGGATGTTTCCCAGTCACCGGTTCCCTAATGGTTTAGTCAATAAGAATTCTGTGATGTTGGTGGATGTCTTAGGATAGTGAAGTGAGTGGGGAACATAAGGTCGTCCACTGAGAAAGTAATTTGGAACGAGTAGGAAGGTTGGATGTAGGTCGAGAGCTGGTCATTAGCATGGGAATTTTACTTCTAAACATAAGATCCGCTTTAGTAATCTTCATCTGCTTAGGAATTAGTATACCCCATTTTTTATGACAACATTGCAGGGGTGGAGGGGAGGCTGCTGGTGCGTCTGCTGCATTAACTAGGTCGGCCAAGACAATGTCACACTGCAGGATGGTCTTCCCTGGAGGTTTTATGAGGTCTTTACCGTGGTCTTCTGTACCTGGGGTAAGAAAGAGGATGGAAATAGGTGTGGCATAGAATACCCTCAGCTTTTTCTGAATCGTTGCAAATGCTTGCCAGAGATATGATCAGCGTTGGCATACTGATCGTTTGATATGTTATGCGTTTCATTAACAATATGAGTCTCATTATATAAGACAACATATTGTGAGACTTTTGGTAGATTTTAGATTTTAATGAGTGGCTCATTTACCTTTTAAGAGTATGTAGGATAATTTTCGCAGACATCCAGCTTGTTTTAAAACGGCATGATATTGTTTTATCTTACGATATATAATTCATTTTAGTATATTCTTAAATTCCTGCCGTGCCTCATTATCCACATGATGGCAAGACGCTATAGTCTGTTTCTATCTCTGGCAACTCTCACTCTCTCTTCCTGGGATTACGTGTGCCTTGTTCAAGAGTTTAACCTCAATCAGTAATAGTACTATTGGATAACTTCCATTGCTAACACGCGGGATATTGCTGTGCACAGAATAGTAGAAATCACGGTGGATGTTGATTTCGTGTCTCCTGCCGTTCACAGCAGCTGATAAGGTGTCTACAAATGATAGATTATTGGCTCTGTGGCCTGTGACATCCCCGCAAGTGGTTGAGGGTTTTGTTGTGATGGTCATCCTGATGACGTTTGCTTCTTGGCTTTGCCTGACAGACGATTCCTAAGAAGTTAATGAGTTCATTGAAAATATTCTACGAAAGCCTTGATGACATGATTCTTAGAGATACGTAAATACAGTCTGGGATGCGTGTATGGTCTTACATTACAGCGAATGAAGGGAAGTAAGTGCCCCTTGGGTACGAACACTGAGACATGTGTGAACCCTTGTATAACGTAGCCTCTCACTGGGAGGGGACGACACCCGCAAAATCAGAGTCATCGTTTTGAAAAACAGGATGGCTGCGTCAGGGCGTCTGTTTCCTCACTGATTCAAACGTACTTAGCTGGGTATTCCTCCAGGATGTCGTCTCTCTTCCAGTGATATGCTCAGATAAAGCAGAAATGACCGGCTTTGTAAGGAGGAGCTGAGAAGAACGAAGAGGGTGTCAAATGTGATTATAGGGACTGTAGCAACTATGTGAAGCTGGTTAACCTCATGAACACGACGTCGCCATCCTTGAACACAACTTTACGGCTTCTTGAACCTAGCTTTACGACCCTTGAGCACGGCGGTACGACGGCTGAGGATGAAGATATGATTCTAAGGCACGGTGGTGTGGCCTTTGGCCTGACCCTGAAGGATTAGGTCAACAGTCATGCCATCATACCGGTGTTCTCAAGGGTCATATCATCGTGCTCCAGGTTTATACCGTCGTGCTCAAGGGGCGTATCGGTGTCCCTAGGGGGCGTACCGTCGTGCTGCAGGGATGTACCCTGGTGCTCAAGGGTCGTAACGTCTTGCTGTAGGGGTGTACCGTCGCGCCCAAGAGTCGCATTGTCGTGTTCAAAGTTTTAAGAGTGTAATAACTGCTTATGCCATCAAAGTAGCTATCAACGCCTGATTAAACTTATTATTTAGTCGTTTATTACACATTCTCACTGGTGATAAAACTGTAGGAATTTAAGGTATATCGTTAGATTTACGGTCAATAAATTATCCATTTTTTCCCCCTTCGCCTTCATAATGTATGCCAACGTTAACTTTCGAGTTGCCACGTTGCCTCTTTTTATGTATTAAACTTTGCTTACCTACTTCCTGCCCCAGGAGTGCGTTCCGTCCTTATAAGGCTCCTGCATATATATATATATATATATATATGTATATATATATATATATATATATATATATATATATATATATATATATCTTTTCTTTCTTTTAAACTATTTGCCATTTCCCGCGTTAGCGAGGTAGCGTTAAGAACAGAGGACTGGGCCTCTTTTGGAATAACCTCACCTGGCCCCCTCTGTTCCTTCTTTTGGAAAATTAAAAAAAAAAAACTAGAGGGGAGGATTTCCAGCCCCCCGCTCCCTCCCCTTTTAGTCGCCTTCTACGACACGCAGGGAATACGTGGGAAGTATTCTTAATCCCCTATCCCCAGGGATAATATATATATATATATATATATATATATATATATATATATATATATATATATATATATATATATATATATATATATATATATTTCCTTTGTCGCTGTCTCCCGCGTTAGCGAGGTAGCGCAAGGAAACAAACGAAAGAATAGCCCAACCAACCCACATACACATGTATATACATACACGTCCACACACAGCACATATACATACCTATACATCTCAATGTATACATACATATACACACACAGACATATACATATATACCCATGTACATAATTCATACTGTCTGCCTTTATTCATTCCCATCGCCAACCCACCACACATGGAATAACAACATCCTCCCCCCTCACGTGTGCGAGGTAGCGCTTGGAAAAGACACAAAGGCCACATTCGTTCAAACTCAGTCTCTAGCTGTCATGTAATAATGCACCGAAACCACAGCTCCCTTTCCACATCCAGGCCCTACACAACTTTCCATGGTTTACCCCAGACGCTTCACATGCCCTGGTTCAATCCATTGACAGCACGTCGACCCCAGTATACCACATCGTTCCAATTCACTGTATTCCTCGCACGCCTTTTACCCTCCTGCATGTTCAGGCCCCGATCACTCAAAATCTTTTTCACTCCATCTTTCCACCCCCAATTTGGTCTCCCACTTCTCCTCGCTCCCTCTACCTCTGACACATATATCCTCTTGGTCAATCCTTCCTCACTCATTCTCTCCATGTGACCAAACCATTTCAAAATACCCTCTTCTGCTCTCTCAACCACACTCTTTTTATTTCCACACATCTCTCTTACCCTATTATTACTTACTCGATCAAACCACCTCACACCACATATTGTCCTCAAACATCTCATTTCCTGCACATCCACCCTCCTGCGCACAACTCTACCCATAGCCCACGACTCGCAACCATACAACATTGTTGGAACCACTATTCCTTCAAACATACTCATTTTTGCTTTCCGAGATAATGTTCTCGACTTACACACATTCTTCAAGGCTCCCAGAACTTTCGCCCCCTCCCCCATCCTACGATTCACTTCCGCCTCCATGGTTCCATCCGCTGCCAAATCCACTCCCAGATATCTAAAACACTTCACTTCCTCCAGTTTTTCCTCCATTCAAACTTACATCCCAATTTACTTGACCCTCAACCCTACTGTACCTAAAAACCTTACTCTTATTCATATTTACTCTCAACTTTCTTCTTTCACACACTTTACCAAACTCAGTCACCAGCTTCTGCAGTTTCACACATGAATCAGCCACCAGCGCTGTATCATCAGCGAACAAGAACTGACTCAGTTCCCAAGCTCTCTCATTTACAACAGACTGCATACTTGCACCTCTCCAAAACTCTTGCATTCACCACCCTCACAACACCATCCATAAACAAATTAAACAGCCATGGAGACATCACACACCCCTGCTGCAAACTTACATTCACTGAGAACCAATCACTTTCCTCTCCTCATACACGTACACATGCCTTACATCCTCGATAAAAACTTTTCACTGCTTCTAACAACTTGCCTCCCACACCATATATTCTTAATACTTTCCACAGAGCATCTCTATCAGCTGTATCATATTCCTTATCCAGATCCATAAATGCTATACACAAATCCATTTGCATTTCTAAGTATTTCTCACATACATTCTTCAATGCAAACATCTGATCCACACATCCTCTACCACTTTTGAAACCACACTGCTCTTCCCCAATCTGATGCTCTATACATGCCTTCACCCTCTCAGTCAATACCCTTTCATATAATTCACCAGGAATACTCAACAAACTTATACCTCTGTAATTTGAGCACTCACTCTTATCCCCTTTGCCTTTGTATAATGGCACTATACAAGCATTCCGCCAATCATCAGGCACCACACCATAAATCATACATACATTACATAACCTTATCAACCAGTCAACAATACAGTCACCCCCTTTTTTAATAAATTCCACAGCAATACCATCCAAACCCACTGCTTTGCCGGCTTTCATCTTCCGCAAAGCTTTTACTGCCTCTTCTCTTTTTACCAAATCATTTTCCCTAACCCTCTCACTTTGCACACCACCTCGACCAAAACACCCTATATCTGCCACTCTATCATCAAACACATTCAACAAACCTTCAAAATACTCACTCCATCTCCTTCTCACATCACCACTACTTGTTATCGCCTCCCCATTGGCCCCCTTCACTGAAGTTCCCATTTGTTCCCTTGTCTTACGCTCTTTATCTACGTCCTTCCAAAACATCTTTTTATTCTCTCTAAAATTTAATGATACTCTCTCACCCCAACTCTCATTTGCACTTTTTTTCACCTCTTGCACCTTTCTCTTGACCTCCTGCCTCTTTCTTTTATACATCTCCCACTTATTAGCATTATTTCACTGCAAAAATCGTCCAAATGCCTCTCTCTTCTCTTTCACTAATACTCTTACTGCTTCATCCCACCACTCACTACCCTTTCTAATCTGCCCACCTCCCACGCTTCTCATGCCACAAGCATCTTTTGCGCAAGCCATCACTGCTTCCCTAAATACATCCCATTCCTCCCCCACTGCCCTTACCTCCTTTGTTCTCACCTTTCTCCATTCTGTACTCAGTCTCTCCTGGTACTTCCTCACACAAGTCTCCTTCCCAAGCTCACTTACTCTCACCACTCTCTTCACCCGAATATTCTCTCTTCTTTTATGAAAACCTCTACAAATCTTCACCTTCGCCTCCACAAGATAATGATCAGACATCCCTCCAGTTGCACATCTCAGGACATTAACATCCAAAAGTCTCTCTTTCGCTAGCCTATCAATTAACACGTAATCCAATAACGTTCTCTGGTCATCTCTCCTACTTACATACGTATAATTATGTATATTTCGCTTTTTAAACCAGGTATTCCCAATCTCCAGTCCTTTTTCAGCACATAAATCGACAAGCTCTTCACCATTTCCATTTACAACCCTGAACACCCCATGTATACCAATTATTCCCTCAACTCCCACATTACTCACCCTTGCATTCAAATCACCCATCACTATAACCCGGTCTCGTGCATCAAAACAACTAACACACTCATTCAGCAGCTCCTAAAAACACTTGCCTCTCATGATATTTCTTCTCATGCCCAGGTGCATATGCACTAATAATCACCCATCTCCCTCCATCAACTTCCAGTTTTACCCATATCAACCTAGAGTTTACTTTCTTACACTCTATCACATGCTCTCACAACTCCTGTTTCAGGAGTACTGCTACTCCTTCCCTTGCTCTTGTCCTCTCTCTAACACCTGACTTCACTCTCAAGACATTCCCAAACCACTCTTCCCCTTTACCCTTGAGCTTCGTCTCCCTCAGAGCCAAAACATTCAGATTCCTTTCCTCTAACATACTACCTATCTCCCCTTTTTTCTCATCTTAGTTGCATCCACACACATTTAGACACCCCAATCTGAGCCTTCGAGGAGGATGAGCACTCTCCGCGTGATTCCTTCTTTTCTTTCCCCTTTTAGAAAGTTAAAATACATGGAGGGGAGGGTTTTTAGCCCCCCTTTCCCGTCCCCCTTATTCGCCTTCTACGACATGTGAGGAATATATATATATATATATATATATATATATATATATATATATATATATATATATATATATATATATATATATATATATATATTTTTTTTTTTTTTTTTTATACTTTGTCGCTGTTTCCCGCGTTTGCGAGGTAGCGCAAGGAAACAGACGAAAGAAATGGCCCCACCCCCCCCCCCCATACACATGTACATACACACATCCACACACGTAAATATACATACCTACACAGCTTTCCATGGTTTACCCCAGACGCTTCACATGCCTTGATTCAATCCACTGACAGCACGTCAACCCCTGTATACCACATCGCTCCAATTCACTCTATTCCTTGCCCTCCTTTCACCCTCCTGCATGTTCAGGCCCCGATCACACAAAATCTTTTTCACTCCATCTTTCCACCTCCAATTTGGTCTCCCTCTTCTCATCGTTCCCTCCACCTCCGACACATATATCCTCTTGGTCAATCTTTCCTCACTCATTCTCTCCATGTGCCCAAACCATTTCAAAACACCCTCTTCTGCTCTCTCAACCACGCTCTTTTTATTTCCACACATCTCTCTTACCCTTACGTTACTTACTCGATCAAACCACCTCACACCACACATTGTCCTCAAACATCTCATTTCCAGCACATCCATCCTCCTGCGCACAACTCTATCCATAGCCCACGCCTCGCAACCATACAGCATTGTTGAACCACTATTCCTTCAAACATACCCATTTTTGCTTTCCGAGATAATGTTCTCGACTTCCACACATTTTTCAAGGCTCCCAAAATTTTCGCCCCCTCCCCCACCCTATGATCCACTTCCGCTTCCATGGTTCCATCCGCTGACAGATCCACTCCCAGATATCTAAAACACTTCACTTCCTCCAGTTTTTCTCCATTCAAACTCATCTCCCAATTGAGTTGACCCTCAACCCTACTGTACCTAATAACCTTGCTCTTATTCACATTTACTCTTAACTTTCTTCTTCCACACACTTTACCAAACTCAGTCACCAGCTTCTGCAGTTTCTCACATGAATCAGCCACCAGCGCTGTATCATCAGCGAACAACAACTGACTCACTTCCCAAGCTCTCTCATCCCCAACAGACTTCATACTTGCCCCTCTTTCCAGGACTCTTGCATTTACCTCCCTAACAACCCCATCCATAAACATATTAAACAACCATGGAGACATCACACACCCCTGCCGCAAACCTACATTCACTGAGAACCAATCACTTTCCTCTCTTCCTACACGTACACATGCCTTACATCCTCGATAAAAACTTTTCACTGCTTCTAACAACTTGCCTCCCACACCATATATTCTTAATACCTTCCACAGAGCATCTCTATCAACTCTATCATATATATATATATATATATGCATGTATATATATGTATATATATATATATATATATATATATATATATATATATATATATATATATATATATATATATATATATATATATATATATATATATATATATATATATACATATATATATATATATATATATATATATATATATATATATATATATATATATATTATATATATATATATAATATATATATATATATATATATATATATATATATATATATATATATATATATATATATATATATATATATATATATATATATATATATATATATATATATATATATATATATATATATATGTATATATATATATATATATATATATATATATATATATATATATATATATATATATATATATATATATATATATATATATATATATATATATATATATATATATATATATATATATATATATATATATATATATATATATATATATATATATATATATATATATATATATATCCCCTTTGCCTTTGTACAATGGCACTATGCACGCATTCCGCCAATCCTCAGGCACCTCACCATGAGTCATACATACATTAAATAACCTTACCAACCAGTCAACAATACAGTCACCCCCTTTTTTTTTAATAAATTCCTCTGCAATCCCATCCAAACCCGCTGCCTTGCCGGCTTTCATCTTCCACAAAGCTTTTACTACCTCTTCTCTGTTTACCAAATCATTTTCCCTAACCCTTTCACTTTGCACACCACCTCGACCAAAACACCCTATATCTGCCACTCTATCATCAAACACATTCAACAAACCTTCAAAATACTCACTCCATCTCCTTCTCACATCACCACTACTCGTTATCACCTCCCCATTTGCGCCCTTCACTGAAGTTCCCATTTGCTCCCTTGTCTTACGCACTTTATTTACCTCCTTCCATAACATCTTTTTATTCTCCCTAAAATTTAATGATACTCTCTCACCCCAACTCTCATTTGCCCTTTTTTTCACCTCTTGCACCTTTCTCTTGACCTCCTGTCTCTTTCTTTTATACGTCTCCCACTCAATTGCATTTTTTCCCTGCAAAAATCGTCCAAATGTCTCTCTCTTCTCTTTCACTAATACTCTTACTTCTTCATCCCACCACTCACTACCCTTTCTGATCAACCCACCTCCCACTCTTCTCATGCTACAAGCATCTTTTGCGCAATCCATCACTGATTCCCTAAATACATCCCATTCCTCCCCCACTCCCCTTACTTCCATTGTTCTCACCTTTTTCTATTCTGTACTCAGTCTCTCCTGGTACTTCCTCACACAAGTCTCCTTCCCAAGCTCACTTACTCTCACCACCCTCTTCACCCCAACATTCACTCTTCTTTTCTGAAACCCCATACAAATCTTCACCTTAGCCTCCACAAGATAATGATCAGACATCCCTCCAGTTGCACCTCTCAGCACATTAACATCCAAAAGTCTCTCTTTCGCGCGCCTGTCAATTAACACGTAATCCAATAACGCGCTCTGGCCATCTCTCCTACTTACATAAGTATGCTTATGTATATCTCGCTTTTTAAACCAGGTATTCCCAATCATCCAGAGCATCAGATTGGGGAAGAGTAGTGTGGTTTCAGAAGTGGTAGAGGATGTGTGGATCAAGTGTTTGCTTTGAAGAATGTATTTGAGAAATACTTAGAAAAGCAAATGGATTTGTATGTAGCATTTATGGATCTGGAGAAGGCATATGATAGAGTTGATAGAGATGCTCTGTGGAAGGTATTAAGAATATATGGTGTGGGAGGCAAGTTGTTAGAAGGAGTGAAAAGTTTTTATCGAGGATGTAAGGCATGTGTACGTGTAGGAAGAGAGGAAAGTGATTGGTTCTCAGTGAATGTAGGTTTGCGGCAGGGGTGTGTGATGTCTCCATGGGTGTTTAATTTGTTTATGGATGGGGTTGTTAGGGAGGTGAATGCAAGAGTTTTGGAAAGAGGGGCAAGTATGAAGTCTGTTGTGGATGAGAGAGCTTGGGAAGTGAGTCAGTTGTTGTTCGATGATGATACAGCGCTGGTGGCTGATTCATGTGAGAAACTGCAGAAGCTGGTGACTGAGTTTGGTAAAGTGTGTGAAAGAAGAAAGTTAAGAGTAAATGTGAATAAGAGCAAGGTTATTAGGTACAGTAGGGTTGAGGGTCAAGTCAATTGGGAGGTGAGTTTGAATGGAAAAAAACTGGAGGAAGTGAAGTGTTTTAGATATCTGGGAGTGGATCTGGCAGCGGATGGAACCATGGAAGCAGAAGTGGATCATAGGGTGGGGGAGGGGGCGAAAATTCTGGGAGCCTTGAAGAATGTGTGGAAGTCGAGAACATTATCTCGGAAAGCAAAAATGGGTATGTTTGAAGGAATAGTGGTTCCAACAATGTTGTATGGTTGCGAGGCGTGGGCTGTGGATGGAGTTGTGCGCAGGAGGATGGATGTGCTGGAAATGAGATGTTTGAGGACAATGTGTGGTGTGAGGTGGTTTGATCGAGTAAGTAACGTAAGGGTAAGAGAGATGTGTGAAAATAAAAAGAGCGTGGTTGAGAGAGCAGAGGAGGGTGTTTTGAAATGGTTTGGGCACATGGAGAGAATGAGTGAGGAAAGATTGACCAAGAGGATATATGTGTCGGAGGTGGAGGGAACGAGGAGAAGGGGGAGACCAAATTGGAGGTGGAAAGATGGAGTGAAAAAGATTTTGTGTGATCGGGGCCTGAACATGCAGGAGGGTGAAAGGAGGGCAAGGAATAGAGTAAATTGGAGCGATGTGGTATACCGGGGTTGACGTGATGTCAGTGGATTGAAGCAAGGCATGTGAAGCGTCTGGGGTAAACCATGGAAAGCTGTGTAGGTATGTATATTTGCGTGTGTGGACGTATTTATATACATGTGTATGGGGGTGGGTTGGGCCATTTCTTTCGTATGCTTCCTTGCGCTACCTCGCAAACGCGGGAGACAGCGACAAAGCAAAAAAAAAAAAAAAGAAAAAAAAATATATATGCATATATATATATATATATATATATATATATATATATATATATATATATATATATATATATATATATATATATATATTCTTTTTCTTTTCTTTTAAACTATTCGCCATTTCCCGCGTCAGCGAGGTAGTGTTAAGAACAGAGGACTGGGCCTTTTTTGGAATATCCTCACTTGGCCCCCTCTGTTCCTTCTTTTGGAAAATTAAAAAAAACGAGAGGGGAGGATTTCCAGCCCCCCGCTCCCTCTCCTTCTACGACACGCACGGAATACGTGGGAAGTATTCTTAATCCTCTATCCCCAGGGATAATATATATATATATATATATATATATATATATATATATATATATATATATATATATATATATACGAATAAAGTGCATATGAACGCGCACCTTCATAGAACATACAAACCTTCAACAGCCAAGATCGAACCCGGGACCCCTGTGCAATAGGCAGGCATGCTAACCGCTAGGCTATGGGACTGTATAAATGGAAACAGCTATTCGAAATACTAAGCACTCGAATACCCTTCGTCTCACAATGGTGAGCAACGGGGTCTATACCGGTTATTTCCGAACAGACGCACATATCCAGCTGATAGCGTTTTACCGAACCTAACTGTGCTATGTGCGTATGTTCGGATATAACCGGTATAGACCCCGTTGCTCACCATTGTGAGACGAAGGGTATTCGAGTACTTAGTATTTCGAATAGTTGTTTCCTATTATACAGTCCCATAGTCTAGCGGTTAGCATGCCTGCCTCTTGCACAGGGGTCCCGGGTTCGATCCTGGCTGTTGGAGGTTTGTATGTTTTATATATATATATATATATATATATATATATATATATATATATATATATATATATATACAAACATATATATATATATATATCTCGGAAAGCAAAAATGGGTATGTTTGAAGGAATAGTGGTTCCAACAATGTTGCATGGTTGCGAGGCGTGGACTATGGATAGAGTTGTGCGCAGGAGGATGGATGTGCTGGAAATGAGATGTTTGAGGACAATGTGTGGTGTGAGGTGGTTTGATCGAGTAAGTAACGTAAGAGTAAGAGAGATGTGTGGAAATAAAAAGAGCGTGGTTGAGAGAGCAGAAGAGTGTGTTTTGAAATGGTTTGGTCACATGGAGAGAATGAGTGAGGAAAGATTGACCAAGAGGATATATGTGTCGGAGGTGGAGGGAACGAGAAGAGGGAGACCAAATTGGAGGTGGAAAGATGGAGTGAAAAGGATTTTGTGTGATCGGGGCCTGAACATGCAGGAGGGTGAAAGGAGGGCAAAGAATAGAGTGAATTGGAGCGATGTGGTATACCGGGGTTGACGTGCTGTCAGTGGATTGAATCAAGGCATGTGTATGGGCGTCGGTTGGGCCATTTCTTTCGTCTGTTTCCTTGCGCTACCTCGCAAACGCGGGAGACAGCGACAAAGCAAAAAAAAAAAAAAAAAAATATATATATATATATATATATATTTATATATATATATATATATATATATATATATATATATATATGTATATATATATATATATATATATATATATATATATATATATATATATATATATATATATATATATATATATATGTATATGTATATATATATATATATTTACATATATATTTACATATATATATATATTTACATAATCCCTGGGGATAGGGGAGAAAGATTACTTCCCACGCATTCCTCACGTGTCGTAGAAGGCGACTAAAGGGGACGGGAGCGGGGGGCCAGAAGCACTCCCCTCCTTGTATTTTAGCTTTCTAGAAGGGGAAACAGAAGAAGGAGTCACGCGGGGAGTGCTCATCCTCCTCGAAGGCTCAGATTGGGGTGTCTAAATGTGTGTGGATGTAATCAAGATGAGAAAAAAGGAGAGATAGGTAGTATGTTTGAGGAAAGGAACCTGGATGTTTTGGCTCTGAGTGAAACGAAGCTCAAGGGGAAAGGGGAAGAGTGGTTTGGGAATGTCTTGGGAGTAAAGTCAGGGGTTAGTGAGAGGACAAGAGCAAGAGAAGGAGTAGCACTACTCCTGAATCAGGAGTTGCGGGAGTATGTGATAGAGTGTAAGAAATTAAAATCTAGACTGATATGGGTAAAACTGAAAGTTAATGGAGAGAGATGGGTGATTATTGGTGCATACGAACCTGGGCATGAGAAGAAAGATCATGAGAGGCAAGAGTTTTGGGAGCAGCTGTATGAGTGTGTTTGTAGTTTTGATGCACAAGACCGAGTTATAGTGATGGGTGATTTGAATGGAAAGGTGAGTAATGTGGCATTTTAGGGAATAATTGGTATACATGGAGTGTTCAGTGTTGTAAATGGAAATGGTGAAGAGCTTGTAGATTTATGTGCTGAAAAAGGACTGGTGATTGGAACTACCTGGTTTAAAAAGCGAGATATACATAAGTATACGTATGTAAGTAGGAGAGATGGCCAGAGAGCGTTATTGGATTACATGTCAATTGATAGACGCACGAAAGAGAGACTTTTGGATGTTAATGTGCTGAGAGGTGCAACTGGAGGGATGTCTGATCATTATCTTGTGGAGGCTAAGGTGAAGATTTGTGGGGGTTTTCAGATAAGAAGAGTGAATGTTGGGGTGAAGAGAGTGGTGAGAGTAAGTGAGCTTGGGAAGGGGACTTGTGTGAGGAAGTACCAGGAGAGACTGAGTACAGAATGGAAAAAGGTGAGAACAAGGTAGGTAAGGGGAGTGGAGGAGAAATGGAATGTATTTAGGGAAGCAGTGATGGCTTGCGCAAAAGATGCTTGTGGCATGATACGCGTGGGAGGTGGGTTGATTAGAAAAGGTAGTGAGTGGTGGGATGAAGAAGTAAGATTATTGGTGAAAGAGAAGAGAGAGGCATTTGGACGATTTTTGCAGGGAAAAAATGCAAATGAGTGGGAGAGGTATAAAAGAAAGAGGCAGGTCAAGAGAAAGGTGCAAGAGGTGAAAAAGAGGGCAAATGAGAGTTGGGGTGAGAGAGTATCATTAAATTTCAGGGAGAATAAAAAGATGTTTTGGAAGGACGTAAATAAAGTGCGTAAGACAAGGGAGCAAATGGGAACTTCAGTGAAGGGGGCTAATGGGGAGGTGATAGCAAGTAGTGGTGATGTGGGAAGGAGATGGAGTGAGTATTTTGAAGGTTTGTTGAATGTGTTTGATGATAGAGTGGCAGATATAGGGTGTTTTGGTCGAGGTGTTGTGCAAAGTGAGAGGGTTAGGGAAAATGATTTGGTAAATAGAGAAGAGGTAGTAAAAGCGTTGCGAACATGAAAGCCAGCAAGGCAGCAAGTTTGGATGGTATTACAGTGGAATTTATTAAAAAAGGGGGTGGCTGTATTGTTGACTGGTTGGTAAGGTTGTTTAATGTATGTATGATTCATGGTGGGGTGCCTGAGGATTGGCGGAATGCTTGCATAGTGCCATTGTACTGGGGCGGGGGGGGGGGGGGGGGGGAAGGGAGTGGGTGCTCAAATTACAGAGGTATGAGTTTGTTGAGTGTTCCTGGTAAATTATGTGGGAGGGTATTGATTGAGAGGGTGAAGGCATGTACAGAGCATCAGATTGGGGAAGAGCAGTGTGGTTTCAGAAGTGGTAGAGGATGTGTGGATCAGGTGTTTGCTTTGAAGAATGTATGTGAGAAATACTTAGAAAAACAAATGGATTTGTATGCAGCATTTATGGATCTGGAGAAGGCATATGATAGAGTTGATAGAGATGGTCTGTGGAAGGTTTTGAGAATATATGGTGTGGAAGGCAAGTTGTTAGAAGCAGTGAAAAGTTTGTATCGAGGATGTAAGGCATGTGTACGTGTAGGAAGAGAGGAGAGTGATTGGTTCTTGGTGAATGTATTTTTGCGGCAGGGGTGTGTGATGTCTCCATGGGTGTTTAATTTGTTTGTAGATGGGGTTGTTAGGGCGGTGAATGCAAGAGTTTCGGAAAGAGGGGCGAATATGCAGTCTGTTGTGAATGAGAGAGCTTGGGAAGTGAGTCAGTTGTTGTTCGCTGATGATACAGCGCTGGTGGCTGATTCATGTAAGAAACTGCAGAAGCTGGTGACTGAGTTTCGTAAAGTGTGTGAAAGAATAAAGTTAAGAGTAAATGTGAATATGAGCAAGGTTATTAGGTACAGTAGGGTTGAGGGTCAAGTCAATTGGGAGGTGAGTTTGAATGGAGAAAAACTGGAGGAAGTAAATTGTTTTAGATATCTGGGAGTGGATCTGGCAGCGGATGGAACTATAGAAGCGGAAGTGAATCATAGGATGGGGGAGGGGGCAAAAATTCTGGGAGCCTTGAAGAATGTTTGGAAGTCGAGAACATTATCTCGGAAAGCAAAAATGGCTATGTTTGAAGGAATATTGGTTCCAACAATGTTGTATGGTTGCGAGGCGTGGGCTATGGATAGAGTTGCACGCAGGAGGGTGGATGTGCTGGAAATGAGATGTTTGAGGACAATATGTGGTGTGAGGTGGTTTGATCGAGTAAGTAACGTAAGGGTAAGAGAGATGTGTGGAAATAAAAAGATTGTGGTTGAGAGAGCAGAAGAGGGTGTTTTGATATGGTTTGGTCTCATGGAGGGGAATGAGTGAGGATAGATTGAACAAGAGGACATATGTGTCAGAGGTGGAGGGAACGAGGAGAAGTGGGAGACCAAATTGGAGGTGGAAATATGGAGTGAAAAAGATTTTGAGTGATCGGGACATGAACATGCAGTAGGGTGAAAGGCGTGCAGAGAATACAGTGAATTGGAACGATGTGGTGTACCGGGGTCGACGTGCTGTCAATGGATTGAAGCAGGGCATGTGAAGCGTCTGGGGTAAACCATGGAAAGTTGTGTGGGGCCTGGATGTGGTTTCGTTGCATTATTACATGACAGCTGGAGACTGAGTGTGAACGAATGGGGCCTTTGTTTTCTTCTCCTAGCGCTACCTCGCACACATGAGGGGGGAGGGGGTTGTTATTCCATGTGTGGCGAGGTGGCGATGGGAACAAATAAAAGCAGACAGTATGAATTATGTACATGTGTATATATGCATATGTCTGTGTGTGTACATATATGTGTACATTGAGATGTATAGGTATGTATATTTGCGTGTGTGGACGTTTATGTATATACATGTGTATGTGGGCGGGTTGGGCCATTCTTTCGTCTGTTTCCTTGCGCTACCTCGCAAACGCGGGAGACAGCGACAAAGCAAAATAAATAAAAAAAAATATTTACATTTATATCTTCTTTCTTTTTTTCATACTATTCGCCATCTCCCGCATCAGCGATGCTGCCCCAAGAACAGAGGACTGGACCTTTGAGGGAATATCCTCACCTGGCCCCCTTCTCTGTTCTTTCTTTTGGAAAATTAGAAAAAACCGAGAGGGGAGGATTTCCAGACCCCCGCCCCCTTCCCTTTTAGTCGCCTTGTACGACACACAGGGAATACGTGGGGAGTATTCTTTCTCCCCTATCCCCAGGGATAATATATATATATATATATATATATATATATATATATATATATATATATATATATATATATATATATATATATATATATTTATATATATGTATATATATATATATATATATATATACATATATATATATATATATATATATATATATATATATATATATATATATATATATATATATATATATATATTCATTTATTATACTTTGTCGCCGTCTTCCGCGTCAGCGAGGTAGCGCAAGGGAACCGACGAAAGAATATCCCAGTCCACCCACATACACATGTATATACATACACGCCCACACAGTACATATACATATTTATACATTTCAACGTATACACATATATATACATACACAGACATATGAATATATATACACATGTACATAATTCATACTTGCTCCCTTTATTCATTCCCGCGCCGCCCCGCCACACTTGAAATGACAATCCCCTTCCCCCGCATGCGCGCGAGGTAGCGCTAGGAAAAGACAACAAAGGCTATATTCATTCACACACAGTCTCTAACTGAGAAGTATAATGCACAGGAACCACAGCTCCCTTTCCACATCCAGGCCGCACAAAACTTTCCATTGTTTACCCTAGACGCTTCACATACCTTGTTCCAATCCACTAACAGCCCGTCGACTCCGGTGTGCCACATCGTTCCAATTCACTCTATTCCTTGCAAGCCTTTCACCCTCCTGCATGTTCAGGCCCCTATCGCTCAAAATGTTTTTCACTCCATCCTTCCACCTCCAATTTGGTCTCCCACTTCTCCTCGTTCCTTCCACCCCTGACACATATATCCTCTTTGTCAATCTTTCCTCTCTCATTCTCTACATGTGACCAAACTATTTTAAAACACCCTTTTTTGCTCTCTCAACCACACTCTTTTTATCACCACACATCTCTTTAACCCTTTCATTACCCTTACCCTTTCCTCGATCAAACCACCTACACCACATATTGTCCTCAGACATCTCATTTCGAACACATCCACCCTCCTCCGCCCATGCTTTACAACCATATGACAATGGTGGAACCACTACTCCTTCAAACATAACCCATTTTTGCTTTCCAAGATAATGTTCTCTCCTTCCACACATTTCTCAACGCTCCAAGAACTTTCGCCCCCTCCCCCACCCTGTGACTCACTTCCGCTCCCATGATTCCATCCGCTGCCAAATCCACTCCCAGATATCCAAAACACTTCACTTCCTCCAGTTTTTCTCCATTCAAACTTACCTCCCAGCTGACTTGTTCCTGAACCCTACTGTACCTAATAACCTTGCTCTTATTCACATTTACTCTCTGGTTTCTTCTTTCAGTAAACTCAGTCACCAGCTTCGGTGGTTTCTCACCCGAATCAGCCACCAGCGCTGTATCATCAGCGAACAACAATTTGCTTACTTCCCAAGCTCTCTCATCCTCAACAGACTGCATACTTGCCCCTCTTTCCAAAACTCTTGCATTCACCTCCCTAAAAACCCCATCCTTAAACAAATTAAACGACCATGTAGACATCATGCACCACTGCCGCAAACCAACATTCACTGAGAACCAATCACTTTCGTCTCCTCCTGCTCGTACTCATGCCTTACATCCTTGATAAAAACTTTTCACTGCTTCGAACAACTTGCCTCCCACACTATATGTTCTTAATACCTTCCACAGAACATCTCTATCAACTCTATCAATGCCTTCTCCTGATCCATAAATGCTACATGCAAATCCATTCTATTTTGTAAGTATTTCTCACATACATTCTTCAAAGGAAATACCTGATCCACACATCCTATACTACTTCAGAAATCACACTGCTCTTCCCCAATCTGATGCTCTGTACATGCCTTCCCCCTCTCAATCAATACACTTTGTACAATGGCACTATGCATGCATTCTGCCAATCCTCAGGCACCTCACCATGAGTCATGCATACATTAAATATCCTTCCCAACCAGTCAACAATATAGTCACCCCCTTTTTTAATAGATTCCACTGCAATACCATCCAAACCAGCTGCTTTGCCAGCTTTCATCTTCTGCAAAGCTTTTTCTACCTCTTCTCTATTCACCAAATCATTCTCCCTAACCCTCTCACTTCGCACATCACCTCGACCAAAACACCCTATATCTGCCACTCTATCATTTAACACATACACCAAACCTTCAAAATACTCACTCCATCTCCTTCTCACATTACCACTACTTGCTATTACCTTGCCATTTGCCCCTTTCACCGATGCTCCCATTTGTTCTCTGAGTGTGAACGAATGTGGTCTTTGTTGTTTTTTCCTAGCGCTACCTCGCGGACATGCGGGGGGAGGGGGTTTTCATTTTATGTGTGGCGGGGTGGCTACGGGAATGAATAAGGGCAGACAGTATTAATTATGTACTTGTGTATCTATGTATATGTCTCTGTATGTATATGTCTGTGTGTGTATATATATGTATACGTTGAGATATATAGGTATGTATATGTGTGTGTGTGCGGAGGTGTATGTATATACATGTGTATGTGGGTGGGTTGGGCCATTCTTTCGTCTGCTTCCTTGCGCTGCCTCGCTAACGCGGGAGACAGCAACAAAGTATTATGACTAAATAAGATATATATACATATATATATATATATATATATATATATATATATATATATATATATATATATATATATATATATATATTTTTTTTTTTTTTTTTTTTATACTTTGTCGCTGTCTCCCGCGTTTGCGAGGTAGCGCAAGGAAACAGACGAAAGAAATGGCCCCCCCCCCCCATACACATGTACATACACACGTCCACACACGCAAATATACATACCTACACAGCTTTCCATGGTTTACCCCAGACGCTTCACATGCCTTGATTCACTCCACTGACAGCACGTCAACCCCTGTATACCACATCGCTCCAATTCACTCTATTCCTTGCCCTCCTTACACCCTCCTGCATGTTCAGGCCCCGATCACACAAAATCTTTTTCACTCCATCTTTCCACCTCCAATTTGGTCTCCCTCTTCTCCTCGTTCCCTCCACCTCCGACACATATATCCTCTTGGTCAATCTTTCCTCACTCATTCTCTCCATGTGCCCAAACCATTTCAAAACACCCTCTTCTGCTCTCTCAACCACGCTCTTTTTATTTCCACACATCTCTCTTACCCTTACGTTACTTACTCGATCAAACCACCTCACACCACACATTGTCCTCAAACATCTCATTTCCAGCACATCCATCCTCCTGCGCACAACTCCATCCACAGCCCACGCCTCGCAACCATACAACATTGTTGGAACCACTATTCCTTCAAACATACCCATTTTTGCTTTCCGAGATAATGTTCTCGACTTCCACACATTTTTCAAGGCTCCCAAAATTTTCGCCCCCTCCCCCACCCTATGATCCACTTCCGCTTCCATGGTTCCATCCGCTGACAGATCCACTCCCAGATATCTAAAACACTTCACTTCCTCCAGTTTTTCTCCATTCAAACTCACCTCCCAATTGACTTGACCCTCAACCCTACTGTACCTAATAACCTTGCTCTTATTCACATTCACTCTTAACTTTCTTCTTCCACACACTTTACCAAACTCAGTCACCAGCTTCTGCAGTTTCTCACATGAATCAGCCACCAGCTCTGTATCACCAGCGAACAACAACTGACTCACTTCCCAAGCTCTCTCATCCCCAACAGACTTCATACTTGCCCCTCTTTCCAGGACTCTTGCATTTACCTCCCTAACAACCCCATCCAACAACCCCATATATATATATATATATATATATATATATATATATATATATATATATATATATATATATATATATATATATATATATATATATATATATATATATATATATATATATAGGTGGAGGGAACGAGGAGAAGAGGGAGACCAAATTGGAGGTGGAAAGATGGAGTGAAAAAGATTTTGTGTGATCGGGGCCTGAACATGCAGGAGGGTGAAAGGAGGGCAAGGAATAGAGTGAATTGGAGCGATGTGGTATACAGGGGTTGACGTGCTGTCAGTGGATTGAATCAAGGCATGTGAAGCGTCTGGGGTAAACCATGGAAAGCTGTGTAGGTATGTATATTTGCATGTGTGGACGTGTGTATGTACATGTGTATGGGGGGGGGGGTTGGGCCATTTCTTTCGTCTGTTTCCTTGCGCTACCTCGCAAACGCGGGAGACAGCGACAAAGTATAAAAAAAAAAAAAAAATATATATATATATATATATATATATATATATATATAATGTATATGTGTATGCACACACACACACACACACACACACACACACGAGTGTCTGTGTTATTTTATTATTAATCTTTGGTTCATAAGAGATTCTGGAAAGACATCTTGTTTGTATTACAAGCTTGTATTATAGCGGCAGGCAATATAGAGTTATATTTTTCATGATTAGATAATGAAATCATGGCGCATGTTTTTTTCTTATAGACATTATCTTGAAGGTTGCTGATATCTACTTTACGTGCAAGAAATGCATTATTTTGAAGTGTGTTCGAGCAATCTGTTTTTACGTGGCTGATGTAATCATCGTTTCATCAGAGAAATTGGCAAATTATGAGGTTTGGAGGATCAGTAAGATCAGGACCCTGGTAGTTTGATCTTTACGGTAGGGTATAAACCGTAAATTTTGAGAATTAAGTATATTTAGAGAATTGAGGACATTCAAACACATGTCAATCTCTATGGGAGAAAAACTTTTCAACTACATGCATTCCAGTGAATATACTGTTGCGGAAATTCATTGGAAAACCTTTAACAGCGTTCAGAAACACTAAACAATTGGTCTTAAGTGTTTCCAGATCCATTAAAGGATTTCTGTTAAACTTACCCTAATCCACTGCAAGTCATCAGTGACTTGTAATCCTTAATGCTTCTTCTCTGTTCTTTTCCACTTCTTTCTATTGTTACTATTGTCTATTTTTGCCAGTGTTCTTAACTTCCATTCCTGTTTTTCTTTATCTTCTTCCTACTTTCCTCTTCTTTCAATAATTTCTTTATCTTATTCCTATTTTCTTCTTTTCTTACCCATTTTTTGTCTAATTCTATTCTTATTATCATTTACTTCCCTTGACACCCTCCTTGTTTACCCTCTTTTTTTTTTTCTTCATCTCCGTAACTTTCTCTGCCTCATCACTATTTTCTTACATTCTCTTCTCTTTTGCTTCCTGCTCTGTTCTCTCGTCGTGCTTTCTTTACGCTTCTTTATCATCTTTTTCCACCTCCAGCCTCCAACCTCCCGTTATGTCTCCGCCTTCCTCCCGCCTTTCCTTGTGACGACATCCAAGTTTCCCTGAAAGCTTCTCTCATGCCTCATTTCCCTCGTGATAAGTCTACAGTTACTCCCTCTATCTGCCTTGTTCTTCCTTTCTCTCTATCTTTCCTTCGTCATAAACCCCATTCCCTTAGCTTTCTCCCTCGCTGTTTACCCCTTTCCTTAACCTCTCTCTCTCTCTCTCTCTCTCTCTCTCTCTCTCTCTCTCTCTCTCTCTCTCTCTCTCTCTCTCTCTTTTGCCTCTCTCACCATTCTTCTACTCTACTCCATCTACTTCCTTCCCCCTTGACCGTTCCATCACTTTTTTCAATCGCACTCATATTTCTTCTCTGGCTTTCCTAACCTCCTTTCTTATTACGAATTTGATATTGTACAGTAATGCTCAGTTTACATAAATTGTTCTGTTTGGTTCGGTTA
The DNA here is from genome assembly GCF_036320965.1 of Panulirus ornatus. Classification (NCBI taxonomy): domain Eukaryota; kingdom Metazoa; phylum Arthropoda; class Malacostraca; order Decapoda; family Palinuridae; genus Panulirus; species Panulirus ornatus. The sequence goes on from NC_092234.1 coordinate 73,365,370, forward strand.
GCTTGCGGCAGAATATCCTGATCGAGCTCTTCGTACCTATTTACCGATTGTTGCCGTTTCGAACACACGGCACAATATCCACTGCAATGTTTACACTTCTCTACTCCCTCCTACAGTTCCTCTCTTTTGGGCTGGACGATAGTTTTGTTCGGGTTGGGAAGTGGTAGAGTCCGTCCGTATTAGACTAGATCTAGAGAGACTCCATCACCAACGTCATGGCTCTAACGACGTAATTACATAATTATGTATAAACTGGAGCTGCCTCGCATGGGTCAGTAGCTACGCCTTCTGCAGGGTCGTGTCCTGATGTTTAGCTTGTGTGTGCACAGCTGGACTTGTTGCATTTGTTTTTCTATAACTAGGTTTGTCGTTTGTCTGATTTCCATTTGGAAAGTTAAAAGCCATCAGTTCTCTACAGTTTTTATTATGATTTTGTTTTCTGTTGCCGTAATTAATAAAACATGCTATGTTCACCACCGGCAGAAGCAATAATGCCTCTTACCCATAGCCTCAAGGGAAATTCATATATCATTTGATTACCTGTCCCTCAACATACGTCATATATACTCTCAAAGAATGCTACTTGTGAGGGAACGAGATGTATTAACCCCTCAAACACGATGATGCCACCATCGAGCATGATAGTATGGCCATTGGGCCTTTGACCTGACCTATGATTGTAAGGTCATAGGCCATACCATCATACCTAGGATCGTGCCATTATACTTCAGGGATTCATGTAGACCAGTATACAGTACAGAACAGCTGGAGACTTGATATATGACTCCTACTTCACCGTTCAGAAACTGTGACTCTTGAGTACTGAGCAGGAAGCTCTGATTTCGTGTTCTGATCAACTGGCGATCTACTCATCTTCTTGTAAGGCAACGAAACGTTAGTATATATACTGGAGGAGCAGACTCCGTGTTTTTCATTATAGAATCCAATATAACATACATCAGCCTTGACCAGAACCCTTACTCTTTTGCACCATAGTCTTGCCACCATGACCTGAGCTTCTTCCTTCATAATAGCCACTCCTCCTATCACCACCTCCACCTCCCCTGCCACCTCCACCACCATAACCTCCACCTGGTTTACTATCCCATCTCCATCTATATAGTTTAGAAATTTAGGATATACCATAGTTGTCTTCCAGCAGATATTCTCGTCTTTCCCACTCACCTTTCCTTCCCTTCCCTTTTCCACAGACTTCCTTCCACTCTCCGTTCTACTGGCCACAATACCACCGTCATTCCACAGACAGAGGAAGAAGACGAGAGAGTCATCTGTACAGACTTAAGCAGCTAACTTGTATTCCAGACACATGTCTGGTGTTTGCCAGAACACGAGGAACTGCTTCCTCCCTCAGGATCTCTTGTAGCCCAAATGGCTTTCCAATACCGCCATCCCAATATGACTGCACGGATATCATTGCTCGAGTCTCGATTAAATGCTTTGATTGTATTTTGAAGGATGTAAGTCTCAAATGAGTAACGAATTTTTGAGTGGTTAAAGGGTCATATATATATAAATGAATATATATATATATATGTGTGTATATATATATATATATATATATATATATATATATATATATATATATATATATATATATATATATATATATATATATATATATATATATATATATATATATATATATGTATGTATGTATATACATATATATATATATATATATATATATATATATATATATATATATATATATATATATATATATATATATATATATATATATATATATATATATATATATATATATATATATATATATATATATAAACGTATATATATAGATATCCTCCCCTCCCGTTTTTACTTTTCCAAAAGAAGGAATAGAGAAGGGGGCCAAGTGAGGATTTTCCCTTTTAGGCTCAGTTGTCTGTTCTTAACGCTACCTCGCTAACGCGGGAAATGGCGAATATGAATAAAAAAAAAAAAAATATATATATATATATATATATATATATATATATATATATATATATATATATATATATATATATATATATATATATATATATATATACCTGGGGATAGGGGAGAAAGAATACTTCCCACGTATTCCCTGCGTGTCGTAGAAGGCGACTAAAAGGGGAGGGAGCGGGTGGCTGGAAATCCTCCCCTCTCGTTTTTTTTTTTAATTTTCCAAAAGAAGGAACAGAGAAGGGGGCCAGGTGAGGATTTTCCCTCTAAGGCCCAGTCCTCTGTTCTTAACGCTACCTCGCAAACGCGGGAAATGGCGAATAGTATGAAAAAAAAAAAATATATATATATATGTATATATGTTTTATTATACTTTGTCGCTGTCTCCCGCGTTAGCGAGGTAGCGCAAGGAAACAGAGGGAAGAATGGCCCAACTCACCCACATACACATGTATATACATACACGTCCACAACGCACATATACATACCTATACATCTTAACGTATACATATATATACACACACAAACATATGCATATATACACATGTGCATAATTCATACTGTCTGCCCTTATTCATTCCCGTCGCCACTCCCCCACACATGAAATGAAAACCCCCTCACCCAGCATGTGCGCGAGGTAGCGCTAGGAAAAGACAACCAAGGCCACATTCGTTCACACTCAGTCTCTGGCTGTCATGTATAATGCACCGAAACCACAGCTCCCTTTCCACATCCACGCTCACAAAACTTTCCATGGTTTACCCCAGACGCTTCACATGCCCTGGTTAAATCCATTGACAACACGTCGACCCCGGTATACCACATCGTTCCAATTCACTCTATTCCTTGCACGCCTTTCACCCTTCTGCATGTTCAGGCCCCGATCACTCAAAATCTTTTTCACACCATCTTTCCACCTCCAATTTGGTCTCCCACTTCTCGTTTCCTCCACCTCTGACACATATATCCTCTTGGTCAATCTTTTCTCACTCATTCCCTCCATGTGACCAAACCATTTAAAAACACCATCTTCTGCTCTCTCAACCACACTCTTTTTATTACCACACATCTCTCTTACCCTTTCATTACCTACTCGATCAAACTGCCTCACAACACATTTTGTCCTCAAACATCTCATTTTCAGCACATGATATACATATATATATATATATACATATATATATATATATATATATATATATATATATATATATATATATATATATATATATATATATATATATATATATATATATATATATCTTTCTTTCATACTATTCGCCATTTCCCGCATTAGCCAGGTAGCGTTAAGAACAGAGGACTGGGCCTTAGAGGGAATATGCTCACCTGGCACCCTTCTCTGTTCCTTCTTTTAGAAAATTGAAAAAAAAATCGAGATTGGAGGATTTCCAGCCACCTGATCCCTCCCCTTTTAGTCGCCTTCTACGACACGCAGGAAATACGTGGGAAGTATTCTTTCTTCCCTATCCCCAGGGTTACCCCATCCCCAGGGATACACAACACACACACACACACACACACACACACACACACACACACACATATATATATATATATATATATATATATATATATATATATATATATATATATTTTTTTTTTTTTTCAAACTATTCGCCATTTCCCGCGTTAGCGAGGTAGCGTTAAGAACAGAGGACTGGGCCTTTTTTGGAATATCCTCACCTGGCCCCCTCTGTTCCTTCTTTTGGAAAATTGAAAAAAAAAAAAACGAGAGGGGAGGATTTCCAGCCCCCCGCTCCTTCCCCTTTTAGTCGCCTTCTACGACACGCAGGGAATACGTGGGAAGTATTCTTAATCCCCTATCCCCAGGGATAATATACATATGTATATATATATATATATATATATATATATATATATATATATATATATATATATATATATATATATATATATCAACAGAGGGATTCGAACCCCAGGTAGGGTGCCTGGCTGGCTCGGCTACAAGGAGGTTAAAAGACATATTTGTCACGCCATCGGAGCCGTGTGAGATTAAAGTACACGCTACCCACACCGAGATGAGGTTGGAACGCATTGTTTTTGTTAGGTCTTCACTGGTTAGAGTATTTGGATACTACTGGAACATCTGATGTGTAAGAACATCATTTCTCAGTTGAGGTGGCGATGATTTGCAGATTACATTGGTTCTCTTGAGTATGTTGGGGTCCTGTGTCAGAAGGCTGGGGTCCTAGGTCACGATTGTCATAATTGATAGGTTGCTGATCTTGGTGTTTGTGTGATGGATGGTCGTCCTTATTTCATCTTCACTGTTGACACTTAAGAAGTTCTCACTGTTGACTTAACTAAGTACCGGCTTATCAGCCTCTTACGCAGGAAACACTTAGTTGTGGTGCCATCAAGGGTGGTGGCGTTATAATTGTTCAGGGCTGTCACAGTGCTTCTTTATCTCGGCTTCTTCGTCGTTGTTAGCCAGAATCTGTCGCAGTCGTTGAAGCTCTTGGTGGAGAATTTCCCGGTTCTCAAAGGCACATCTACTGAAGAATCTTACAACACTCGCTTTGTAGCGGATCAGGCATTCACTGGCCTCGTTCAGTAGACTTTTCGTAATCTGAGTGAAAAAGGTTTTGGTATGAGCATCACGGAAGGGGATTCTCTCCTTTTGATATGAACATCAAGGTGGAGGATTTTCTCCTCAGTGCTAAAGTCATACGTGAACTGGGTCCTGTGTTTTTCTCCAAAGCAATCGGCAGGTGTTGCGGATGCTCTGGATGCCTTACGTCGACGAGGATAATGTTCACATGGCGGCAGTGAGGGGTGAGTTGTAAGTTGCTCTCTTGAAGATTTTTGTTGTTAGTGTGAGACATGAAGGAGTTTACAAAGAGAACCCAAGATGTCCTTATGAACGGTAAAGGGAATCGGCGCTTGTTTGTGTGACATCACCAACGCGTTCGAACACAGTTCGGAGGTTTTGGTGATGGATAACCTCTTATCCTTCTCCTACACAATCTCCCCCACAACCGTCCATCATCCCTTATCATCTCCCCCATAATCCACCATCCTCCTACACCATCTTCCTCACAGACCAGTCTCTTTCCACACCATCTCCCTTACGATCAACCATCCTTCTACACCATCTTTCTCACAGCCCACCATCTACCTCATGGCGAACCATCCTCCCACACCATCTCCCCTAACATGGCCCACCATCCTCCCACACCATCTCCCTCAATACGGCCCACCATCCTCCCACACTATCTCCCCCACATCTCACTCCCTCCCACCTCCCTGGTGGGCGTGGGAGTGACGGATGGGTCCTCTGGGAAATCTATGAATTGTATCGTCGAGAGCAAGATAAAACAAGTGGCTGTGTGTACGAGAAGTATTGTGTACTTGTATACATGTTGATGACTCTCTCTCTCTCTCTCTCTCTCTCTCTCTCTCTCTCTCTCTCTCTCTCTCTCTCTCTCTCTCTCTCTCTCTCTCTCTCTCTCTCTCTCTCAACTTATTTAAAAATAGATCCGGTTCTCACGAAGTGATTGAGGAAAATATATAGGAAAAAGTTCCCGACGAAGATAAGTTAGTCATGTCTATAGTGTAGATATATCGTTAATGTTGGTGTAGTTGCACATAGAATAGAAAAGTGCCTCCCTCTAGTGTCGGTAAATCACTTGTCATTGTAAGGATAAAGTAATGTACCATAACTTATACAAGGGCGGGAATTACATGCTCATAATCTCTGAGGTTCTCTTCCAGGTCCTCTCTCAGATTAATGACTACTTTTTTCACGATTTTCTTTTAAAACCCAAATGTGATACTGATTGCTTGAACACGACGGAACGATCCTTGAACACGACGGCACAATCCTTGAACACGACGGCGCGATCCTTGAACACGACGGCGCGATACTTGAACACGACGGCGCGATACTTGAACACGACGGCACGATCCTTGAACACGACGGCACGATCCTTGAACACGACGGCACGATCCTTGAACACGACGGCATGATACTTGAACAGGACGGCACGATCCTTGAAAAGGACGGCACGATCCTTGAACACGACGGCACGATCCTTGAAAAGGACGGCACGATCCTTGAACACGACGGCACGATCCTTGAAAAGGACGGCACGATCCTTGAACACGACGGCACGATACTTGAACACGACGGCACGATCCTTGAACACGACGGCACGATCCTTGAACACGACGTCACGATACTTGAAAAGGACGGCATGACCGTCGAGCACGACGGCACTATCTTTGGGTGTGATGAGTACGACGGTATGGCCCTTGGATGTGCTGGCTTGACTTTAAACCTTCCCTTGTGGGTCATCAGGTCAAAGACTAGGAAATGATACCCAACGTTGTATTGCTGTGCTTAAGAATCATACGGTCGTGCTCAAGGGGTTAGGAGTAATTTGATCTTTTTGTTATCTGATGACAAAAACAGGTTTACTAAATTGTTGTTGGCAGGCCTTAGTTAATCAAACTCCCTACTACCATTGGTTCGGCGACTAGGGAAGAGGGAAAGTGAGGGGGAGAGCGACGAAGGAAGGATGATAGAGAGAAGAAAGAGAAAAACGAAATAGAAAGGAGGAAAAGAGGAACAAAAAGAGACACAGAAAAAAGACAAATAAAAAGGGAGTGAGATAGGACTACATCTTATCTGACTGAATACATTTAATTCAACCATCCCTTCTTGTGCTAAGACTTCGTTCCCCCAAGTCTGAGGTTCTAGATGAACTGATGGCAGTAGGGATGAAGTGGGAGGAGGAGAAGGCAAGAGTGAAATGGGGTGAGGGGAAACTCATTTCCCTGCACTCATTAGCTTCCCCTCCCCTCATAAAGCTCGTGCTCGTCAGGGGAGGCCAGACATGTCCTGTACAAATGTTGCCTCGATTACGCCTTGCCTTCTGTGACCCTGAATAGGGCAACACCTAATACCTCATCATACCAGAGACTGATTATAATGTAAAAGAAAATGTATCTCTCATCATCACAGATTTTGATGTTCCAAGGAATATTTAGGAGAGACTGAAATATTAAATACTAGTGTGTGTGTGTGTGTGTGTGTGTGTGTGTGTGTGTGTGTGTGTGTGTGTGTGTGTGTGTGTGTGTGTGTGTGTGTGTGTGTGTGTGTGTGTGTGTGTGTGTGTGTGTGTGTGTGTGAAGATTATAAACCTGGTCATGGCGATTGCGAATTGACTCACGTGGACAATGGAGTCAGAGCATTTCATGTAGATGGGCTGGAGTCACCTGTCGAATAAGTTCTTTTGTCATCTCCTATCAACACAATAATCTTTAAATGTTATCATGATAGAATACAGCATCCGTATTGTCCCTAGTCCCTCACAACATGGGGTGCTATGAATCTTCGAATTCCCGCCTGATTCTTCTTCCAATGAGAGGGAGGGCTTTGGCAGTAGTCGTACCGGCCCACGATCCTTCCCTTTCAAATAGACCTGCCTTTATTTCTCTCTCGTAGCCTCACTTGCTCACTTGTGGTGAACATTATCTGCCTAGTGCCTCTCTTAATATCTTACATCGCTCTGAAACACAGGTGTCTAATGATGTCCTCTTTAGCCCCTTGTTTCATATCCAACAATAACCTGCACACACAGTCCCGGATCAGAGGTCGTGTCTGTGCTTATTCTAACATCAACACACCTGTGGCCCTCGTCGAGGACCCTGAGTCCCCAAACTTTGACGTTATTTGGCTCAAAGTCTGTCTCCCAACTGCCGTTGTTTTCTTTTGTTTCACCAACTGCTTTCCTAATTCTACAAGTCTTATATCCTTCTTCGACTATCTAAACCCTTCCATGAGACCGCAGGCCAAGATCCTCTACTTTTGGGATTTCAGTGTTCACCACAAGGAATGGTTAACTCCTCCCATAAGGATGGTGGAGGGATTGAAACCCTCGCTTTCTCCATTCTCATTCATTTAGAGTAGATGATCTCCCACCCTACCCATATTCCTGACCACTGTGACCACTCTCTCAATATTCTGGATCTGTTTTAAATTGTAATCCCTCGCGCTGTAGCATCACAATCTCGCAACAATTGCTTCATCTGATCACACTCTCATGAATGTATCTATTTTGATGGCCCTTCCCTTTCTAGAAGTCCTTCCTAAACATAGATATTAACACCTAAACAAAAGTGACTAAATTAACTTAAGTTATTTCTTTATTTTCTTTGGGCAAATTACTCTCTTATGAGGATGACGCATTCATCTCCGGCTGACGCACACCAGAGGTTAATGTTGAGGGAATGGAAGCATCTATCACATCATCCTTCAGAACGACCTCTTCTGCCAATCTATGGTTCAACCGCTCCTGTTCTGAGGCTATCTACCCATCTCTCTTTCGAGGATACCTCAAACTTTTCTCTCTCCTTCGACAGTTCTGTAATTCTACCTCTTGACTAAGTGAACATACTTGTTATTACTCTAATACCAACACTATCTTGAAAATCCTACATTACGGAAATCGCTAAGTTTGCTTCTCAGAAACTGAGAGTCCTGTTTAAATATTGGAATTTCTTTTTCCGGACAGTTGCTCCGTTTATGCTAAGGATTGATCCGTCTCTGTATGGAGTGCTGCTCTCACATCTGGAGTGGTTCTAACTCTGCATCCTTACTTAACGGAGATAAGTTGAAAGCGATCCGACTTATTAACTCTCACAGGTTAATTTATTGAATTGACCCACTAGCTCTACGCCGCAATGTTGGTTCACTTTCCCACCTCTGTAGGTATCACTTTGGTTTTTGCTACCGAGAGCTGGCTGCATGTGTGCCCCCACCACTAGCTAGACCACGCAATACTCGACAAGCTGCTGCGTCACATGATTATTATGTGAATGTTGGCAACTTAGTGGTGGGCCGTTTTGATGACTGTTTCTTTCCATACACTTTGAGGCTTTGGAACTCTCTACCGTCTCAGGTCTTTCCCAATAACTATAACATGGCACTTATTAATAGACGGCTTTTTCACTTCCTCAAAAACTCATAGATACTTTTCCTTGTGTCTTCTTTTTCCCTTTATTAACCTCTTTATATTTCATTTAAGGTCTGGCCTTGATGTACTTTTTGTCCGTGACTGGATCCTCCAACTTGAAAGAACAGAAGAATAGTACGCGTCTGAGTGAGTGACACATTACTGAAGTGTTCTTGCAGATACCTGAGCGAGAAGACTGTAACAAAATTGTTCATGACACAGAACTGATGAGTTGTGGTTTGTGGATATTGTTGGCGAATTATTTACTCATTGTATTCCTCAGTAGACGAAAGATTTGAGTTCTTTGCTAAGTGAACATCAATTCCACCTTACCCATGGGCTCAGGAACAATTGGTGTACATGTATCGGTTACCCATGCCATGAAGGACTGGTTCAAGCAGTAACTGTCCTACACAGGGAAGAATAATGTGCTTCAGTATAGGTCGATTTACTGGGTCAATAGATCATTAAAAAAGAATTATCGGAAACAGAAAGGCACTTCCCGTACTCTGGATTATATACAGATTGATATTCAATGTGTAAAACGAGTAGCAAACATTATTGATTTCATAGGATGAAGAGCATGTAAGAACTAAACAATAGATACATATTTCTGTAGCTAAAGATTTGGAAAAGTAACCAGAAAAAAGTCACAATTGTTAAGAAAGATAGCAGGAAGGTAGAATTCTACAACTTCGCGGTCTTGGAAAGCCACAAACATCTCAACTAATTTTTCAGTGTTTCCTGATGTACACAGCCAGAATGAAAGTCTATCACATAAAGTCAGAATTTGTTTATATAATCTTGCTGGTGTTGAAGTGCTGCATTTCTTTGCTTGATATGGTGTATCTCAGGATTTGCTGGTTGAAGTGCCAACCGGACAGGGTAATGTTTTATCTAATGGCCAAAAACGGGTACAACCCCACGACGAGCTCTCATTCCAACACCGGGAGATGATGTACTGCTGCACATTAGTCTTGGGGCTTCGTGCATCAGGCTGGAGGGAGGGAGGAAGAGGTAGAGCGAAGATCGGAGTTAAATGAGAGGATGAAGAGAGTAAAAGAGAGATAAAGAAAATGGGAAATAGATAGATAAATATAGATAGACAGATAGATATGCTAAGTTGACAGATGATACATCATTTCCATACATAATCTGTCTTTGACTCATTAGATCATCATAGATAAACGTATGAAATATACTTCCCACGTATTCTCTACGTATCGTAGAAGGCAACTAAAAGGGGAGGGAGCGGGGGTCTGGAAATCCTCCCCTCTCGTTGTTTGATTTTCCAAAAGAATGAACAGAGAAGGAGGCCAAGAGAGGATATACTCTCTATGGCTCAGTCCTCTGTTCTTAACGCTACCTCATTTTTTTTTTTTTTTTTTTTTTTTCCAAAAGAAGGAACAGAGGGGGCCAGGTGAGGATATTCCAAAAAAGGCCCAGTCCTCTGTTCTTAACGCTACCTCGCTAACGCGGGAAATGGCGAATAGTTTAAAAATAAAAAGAAAAAAAAAGATTTATATATATATATATATATATATATATATATATATATATATATATATATATATATATATATATATATATATATATATATCTTATACTTATTCATATATATATATGGAGTGAAAAAGATTTTGTGTGATCGGGGCCTGAACATGCAGGAGGGTGAAAGGAGGGTAAGGAATAGAGTGAATTGGAGCGATGTGGTATACCGGGGTTGACGTGATGTCAGTGGATTGAATCAAGGCATGTGAAGCGTCTGGGGTAAACCATGGAAAGCTGTGTAGGTATGTATATTTGCGTGTGTGGACGTATGTATATACATGTGTATGGGGGTGGGTTGGGCCATTTCTTTCGTCTGTTTCCTTGCGCTACCTCGCAAACGCGGGAGACAGCGACAAAGCAAAAAAAAAAAAAAAAAAAAAATATATATATATATATATATATATATATATATATATATATATATATATATATATATATATATATATTATTTATTTATCTATTTTGGCTTGTCACTGTCTCCCGCGTTTGCGAGGTAGCGCAAGGAAACAGACGAAAGAAATGGCCCAACCCACCCCCATACACATGTATATACATACACGTCCACACACGCAAATATACATACCCATACATCTTAATGTACACATATATATACACACACAGACACATACAGATATACACATGCACACAATTCACACTGTCTGCCTTTATTCATTCCCATCGCCACCTCGCCACACATGGAATAACATCCCCCTCCCCCCTCATGTGTGCGAGGTAGCGCTAGGAAAAGACAATAAAGGCCACATTCGTTCACACTTAGTCTCTAGCTGTCATGTAATAATGCCCGAAACCACAGCTCCCTTTCCCCATCCAGGCCCCACACAACTTTCCATTGTTTACCCCAGACGCTTCACATGCCCTGATTCAATCCATTGACAGCACGTCTACCCCGGTATACAACATCCATCCAATTCACTCTATTCCTTGCCCGCCTTTCACCCTCCTGCATGTTCAGGCCCCGATCACTCAAAATCTTTTTCACTCCATCTTTCCACCCCCAATTTGGTCTCCCACTTCTCGTTCCCTGCACCTCCGACACATATATCCTCTTGGTCAATCTTTCCTCACTCATTCTCTCCATGTGCCCAAACCATTTCAAAACACCCTCTTCTGCTCTCTCAACCACGCTCTTTTTATTTCCACGCATCTCTCTTACCCTTACATTACTTAATCAAACCATCTCACACCACATATTGTCCTCAAACGCCTCATTTCAAGCACATCCACCCGCCTGCGCACAACTCTATCCATAGCTCTGGGCCTGGATGTGTTGGAAATGAAATGTTTGAGGACCATATGTGGTGTGAGGTGGTGTGAACGAGTAAGTAATGAAAGGATTAGAGAGATGTGTGATAATAAAAAGTGTGTGGTTGAGAGAGCAGAAGAGGGCTTGTTGAAATGGTTTGGTCACATGAGTGAAGAAAGATTGACAAAGAGGAATAAGAAATAGGAGACCAAATTGGAGGTGTAAGGATGGAGTGAAGAAGGTTTTGAGCGATCGGGTACTGAACATGCAGGCAAGTGAAAGGCGTGCAAGGAATAGAGTGAATTGGAACGATGTGGTATACCGGGTTCCATGTGCTGTCAATGGATTGAACCAGGGCATGTGAAGCGTCTGGGGTAAACCATGGAAAGTTTTGTGGGGCTTGGATGTGGAAAGGGAGCTGTGGTTTCGGTACATTACACATGACAACTAGAGACTGAGTGGGAGAGATGGCCAGAGAGCGTTATTGGATTACGTGTTAATTGACAGGCGCGCGGAAGAGAGACTTTTGGATGTTAATGTGCTGAGAGGTGCAACTGGAGGGATGTCTGATCATTATCTTGTGGAGGCTAAGGTGAAGATTTGTATGGGTTTTCAGAAAAGAAGAGTGAATGTTGGGGTGAAGAGGGTGGTGAGAGTAAGTGAGCTTGGGAAGGAGACTTGTGTGAGGAAGTACCAGGAGAGACTGAGTACAGAATGGAAAAAGGTGAGAACAATGGAAGTAAGGGTAGTGGGGGAGGAATGGGATGTATTTAGGGAATCAGTGATGGATTGCGCAAAAGATGCTTGTGGCATGAGAAGAGTGGGAGGTGGGTTGATTAGAAAGGGTAGTGAGTGGTGGGATGAAGAAGTAAGATTATTAGTGAAAGAGAAGAGAGAGGCATTTGGACGATTTTTGCAGGGAAAAAATGCAATTGAGTGGGAGATGTATAAAAGAAAGAGACAGGAGGTCAAGAGAAAGGTGCAAGAGGTGAAAAAAAGGGCAAATGAGAGTTGGGGTGAGAGAGTATCATTAAATTTTAGGGAGAATAAAAAGATGTTCTGGAAGGAGGTAAATAAAGTGCGTAAGACAAGGGAGCAAATGGGAACTTCAGTGAAGGGCGCAAATGGGGAGGTGATAACAAGTAGTGGTGATGTGAGAAGGAGATGGAGTGAGTATTTTGAAAGTTTGTTGAATTTGTTTGATGATAGAGTGGCAGATATAGGGTGTTTTGGTCGAGGTGGTGTGCAAAGTGAGAGGGTTAGGGAAAATGATTTGGTAAACAGAGAAGAGGTAGTAAAAGCTTTGCGGAAGATGAAAGCCGGCAAGGCAACAGGTTTGGATAGTATTGCAGTGGAATTTATTAAAAAAGGGGGTGACTGTATTATTGACTGGTTGGTAAGGTTATTTAATGTATGTATGACTCATGGTGAGGTGCCTGAGGATTGGCGGAATGCGTGCATAGTGCCATTGTACAAAGGCAAAGGGGATAAGAGTGAGTGCTCAAATTACAGAGGTATAAGTTTGTTGAGTATTCCTGGTAAATTATATGGAAGGGTATTGATTGAGAGGGTGAAGGCATGTACAGAGCATCAGATTGAGGAAGAGCAGTGTGGTTTCAGAAGTGGTAGAGGATGTGTGGATCAGGTGTTTGCTTTGAAGAATGTATGTGAGAAATACTTAGAAAAGCAAATGGATTTGTAAGTAGCATTTATGGATCTGGAGAAGGCATATGATAGAGTTGATTGAGATGCTCTGTGGAAGGTATTAAGAATATATTGTGTGGGATGCAAGTTGTTAGAAGCAGTGAAAAGTTTTTATCGAGGATATAAGGCATGTGTACGTGTAGGAAGAGAGGAAAGTGATTTGTTCTCAGTGAATGTAGGTTTGCGGCAGGGGTGTGTGATGTCTCCATGGTTGTTTAATTTGTTTATGGATGGGGTTGTTGGGGAGGTGAATGCAAGAGTTTTGGAAAGAGGGGCAAGTATGAAGTCTGTTGTGGATGAGAGAGCTTGGGAAGTGAGTCAGTTGTTGTTCGCTGATGATACAGCGCTGGTGGCTGATTCATATGAGAAACTGCAGAAGCTGGTGACTGAGTTTGGTAAAGTGTGTGAAAGAAGAAAGTTAAGAGTAAATGTGAATAAGAGCAAGGTTATTAGGTACAGTAGGGTTGAGGGTCAAGTCAATTGGGAGGTAAGTTTGAATGGAGAAAAACTATAGGAAGTGAAGTGTTTTAGATATCTGGGAGTGGATCTGGCAGCGGATGGAACCATGGAAGCGGAAGAGGATCATAGGGTGGGGGAGGGGGCGAAAATTCTGGGTGCCTTGAAGAATGTGTGGAAGTCGAGAACATTATCTCGGAAAGCAAAAATGGGTATGTTTGAAGGAATAGTGGTTCCAACAATGTTGTATGGTTGCGAGGCGTGGGCTATGGATAGAGTTGTGCGCAGGAGGATGGATGTGCTGGAAATGAGATGTTTGAGGACAATGTGTGGTGTGAGGTGGTTTGATCGAGTAAGTAAGAGAGATGTGTGGAAATAAAAAGAGCGTGGTTGAGAGAGAATAGGACAGAGAATGGTAAGAAATATACTTAAGTAATGGAAAATATTAACAAACAAACAGTTTACCAGCCATACACAGACTCGCTTAGACGCACCACCCACTCGGTAACTGACATACAAAATACAACATTATACATTGTCAGCTGTAGCCTACGTCCTTCTTACTGTCCAGAGTAGGATAAGATAAGAAATCGTTTTCTAAGAATTATCAGGGGATTCTTAACTGATCATTAATATAAGAGGTGGGTGGGTGTAGTCGTAACTTTCGGCGTCCAATCTTTCTCGAATTAGTCGGTTCACAGGCTCTGGAAAGGTGATATCATAACTAACTTTAACCTTATCTCACGCTTAACTTCCTAGCTACACAGTGCTAACTTCAGTCCTAACTTCATCAGGTAAAGCCCAGTGCCATGAAGACGAAAGTTAAGGGAGTAATTACAAGTATTTAATTTTTTTTCCCGCGGCGTAAGTTGTCTGCTGACCAACACCCAGGAAACAGAAGTCATTATCTCTCTTGTATTGTCTGGGGGTGATGATGATGATGCTAGTGTTGGGGGTCCATCTGGGGGTGATGATGATGATGCTAGTGTTGGGGGTCCATCTGGGGGTGATGATGCTGATGCTAGTGTTGGGGGTCCATCTGGGGGTGATGATGCTGATGCTAGTGTTGGGGGTCCATCTGGGGGTGATGATGATGATGCTAGTGTTGGGGGTCCATCTGGGGGTGATGATGATGATGCTAGTGTTGGGGGTCCATCTGGGGATGATGATGCTGATGCTAGTGTTGGGGGTCCATCTGGGGGTGATGATGATGATGCTAGTGTTGGGGGTCCATCTGGGGGTGATGATGATGATGCTAGTGTTGGGGGTCCATCTGGGGATGATGATGCTGATGCCAGTGTTGGGGGTCCATCTGGGGGTGTTGATGATGATGCTGGTGTTGGGGGTATATCTGGGGGTGATGATGATGATGCTGGTGTTGGGGGTCCATCTGGGGGATGATGATGATGATGCCAGTGTTGGGGATCCATCTGGGGGTGATGATGATGATGCCAGTGTTAGGGGTCCATCTGGGGGTGATGATGATGATGCCAGTGTTGGGGGTCCATCTGGGGGTGATGATGATGATGCCAGTGTTGGGGGTCCATCTGGGGGTGATGATGATGATGCTAGTGTTGGGGGTCCATCTGGGGGTGATGATGATGATGCCAGTGTTGGGGGTCCATCTGGGGGTGATGATGATGATGCCAGTGTTGGGGGTCCATCTGGGGGTGATGATGATGATGCTAGTGTTGGGGGTCCATCTGGGGGTGATGATGATGATGCTAGTGTTGGGGGTCCATCTGGGGGTGATGATGATGATGCCAGTGTTGGGGGTCCATCTGGGGTGATGATGATGATGCTGTGTTGGGGGTCCATCTGGGGGTGATGATGATGCTGCAGTGTTGGGGGTCCATCTGGGGGTGATGATGCTGATGCTAGTGTTGGGGGTCCATCTGGGGGTGATGATGATGATGCTAGTGTTGGGGGTCCATCTGGGGGTGATGATGATGATGCCAGTGTTGGGGGTCCATCTGGGGTGATGATGATGATGCTAGTGTTGGGGGTCCATCTGGGGGTGATGATGATGATGCCAGTGTTGGGGATCCATCTGGGGGTGATGATGCTGATGCTAGTGTTGGGGTCCATCTGGGGGTGATGATGCTGATGCTAGTGTTGGGGTCCATCTGGGGGTGATGATGATGATGCTAGTGTTGGGGGTCCATCTGGGGGTGATGATGATGATGCTAGTGTTGGGGTCCATCTGGGGTGATGATGCTGATGCTAGTGTTGGGGGTCCATCTGGGGGTGATGATGATGATGCTAGTGTTGGGGGTCCATCTGGGGGTGATGATGATGATGCTAGGTGTTGGGGGTCCATCTGGGGGTGATGATGATGATGCTAGTGTTGGGGGTCCATCTGGGGGTGATGATGATGATGCAGTGTTGGGGGTCCATCTGGGGGTGATGATGATGATGCCAGTGTTGGGGGTCCATCTGGGGGTGATGATGATGATGCAGTGTTGGGGGTCCATCTGGGGGTGATGATGATGATGCCAGTGTTGGGGGTCCATCTGGGGGTGATGATGATGATGCTAGTGTTGGGGGTCCATCTGGGGGTGATGATGATGATGCTAGTGTTGGGGGTCCATCTGGGGGTGATGATGCTGATGCTAGTGTTGGGGGTCCATCTGGGGGTGATGATGCTGATGCTAGTGTTGGGGGTCCATCTGGGGGTGATGATGATGATGCCAGTGTTGGGGGTCCATCTGGGGGTGATGATGATGATGCTAGTGTTGGGGGTCCATCTGGGGGTGATGATGATGATGCTAGTGTTGGGGGTCCATCTGGGGGTGATGATGATGATGCCAGTGTTGGGGGTCCATCTGGGGGTGATGATGATGATGCTAGTGTTGGGGGTCCATCTGGGGGTGATGATGATGATGCCAGTGTTGGGGGTCCATCTGGGGTGATGATGATGATGCAGTGTTGGGGGTCCATCTGGGGTGATGATGATGATGCTAGTGTTGGGGGTCCATCTGGGGGTGATGATGATGATGCCAGTGTTGGGGGTCCATCTGGGGGTGATGATGATGATGCCAGTGTTGGGGGTCCATCTGGGGGTGATGATGATGATGCAGTGTTGGGGGTCCATCTGGGGGTGATGATGATGATGCAGTGTTGGGGGTCCATCTGGGGGTGATGATGATGATGCTAGTGTTGGGGGTCCATCTGGGGGTGATGATGATGATGCTAGTGTTGGGGGTCCATCTGGGGGTGATGATGATGATGCCAGTGTTGGGGGTCCATCTGGGGGTGATGATGATGATGCCAGTGTTGGGGGACCATCTGGGGTGATGATGATGATGCTAGTGTTGGGGGTCCATCTGGGGGTGATGATGATGATGCCAGTGTTGGGGGTCCATCTGGGGGTGATGATGATGCCAGTGTTGGGGGTCCATCTGGGGGTGATGATGATGATGCTGGTGTTGGGGGTCCATCTGGGGGTGATGATGATGCCAGTGTTGGGGGTCATCTGGGGGTGATGATGATGATGCCTAGTGTTGGGGGTCCATCTGGGGGTGATGATGATGATGCCTAGTGTTGGGGTCCATCTGGGGTGATGATGATGCTAGTGTTGGGGGTCCATCTGGGGGTGATGATGATGATGCTAGTGTTGGGGGTCCATCTGGGGGTGATGATGATGATGCCAGTGTTGGGGGTCCATCTGGGGTGATGATGATGATGCTAGTGTTGGGGGTCCATCTGGGGGTGATGATGATGATGCTAGTGTTGGGGGTCCATCTGGGGGTGATGATGATGATGCGAGTGTTGGGGGTCCATCTGGGGGTGATGATGATGCCAGTGTTGGGGGTCCATCTGGGGGTGATGATGATGATGCTAGTGTTGGGGGTCCATCTGGGGGTGATGATGATGATGCTAGTGTTGGGGGTCCATCTGGGGGTGATGATGATGATGCCAGTGTTGGGGGTCCATCTGGGGGTGATGATGATGATGCCAGTGTTGGGGGTCCATCTGGGGGTGATGATGATGATGCTAGTGTTGGGGGTCCATCTGGGGGTGATGATGATGATGCTAGTGTTGGGGGTCCATCTGGGGTGATGATGATGATGCTAGTGTTGGGGGTCCATCTGGGGGTGATGATGATGATGCAGTGTTGGGGGTCCATCTGGGGGTGATGATGATGATGCTAGTGTTGGGGGTCCATCTGGGGGTGATGATGATGATGCTAGTGTTGGGGGTCCATCTGGGGTTGATGATGATGCTAGTGTTGGGGGTCCATCTGGGGGTGATGATGATGATGCCAGTGTTGGGGGTCCATCTGGGGGTGATGATGATGATGCTAGTGTTGGGGGTCCATCTGGGGTTGATGATGATGCTAGTGTTGGGGGTCCATCTGGGGGTGATGATGATGATGCCAGTGTTGGGGGTCCATCTGGGGGTGATGATGATGATGCTAGTGTTGGGGGTCCATCTGGGGGTGATGATGCTGATGCTAGTGTTGGGGGTCCATCTGGGGGTGATGATGATGATGCTAGTGTTGGGGGTCATCTGGGGGTGATGATGATGATGCTACGTGTTGGGGGTCCATCTGGGGGTGATGATGATGATGCCAGTGTTGGGGGTCCATCTGGGGGTGATGATGATGATGCAGTGTTGGGGGTCCATCTGGGGGTGATGATGATGATGCTAGTGTTGGGGGTCCATCTGGGGGTGATGATGATGATGCTAGTGTTGGGGGTCCATCTGGGGGTGATGATGATGATGCCAGTGTTGGGGTCCATCTGGGGTGATGATGATGATGCAGTGTTGGGGTCCATCTGGGGTGATGATGATGATGCCTAGTGTTGGGGGTCCATCTGGAGGGATGATGATGATGCCGTGTTGGGGGTCCATCTGGGGGTGATGATGATGATGCCAGTGTTGGGGTCCATCTGGGGGGTGATGATGATGATGCCAGTGTTGGGGTCCAATCTGGGGGTGTTGATGATGATGCTAGTGTTGGGGGTCCATCTGGGGGTGATGATGATGATGCTAGTGTTGGGGGTCAATCTGGGGGTGATGATGATGATGCTAGTGTTGGGGGTCCATCTGGGGGTGATGATGCTGATGCTGGTGTTGGGGGTCCATCTGGGGGTGATGATGATGCCAGTGTTGGGGGTCCATCTGGGGGTGATGATGATGATGCTAGTGTTGGGGGTCCATCTGGGGGTGATGATGATGATGCTAGTGTTGGGGGTACATCTGGGGGTGATGATGATGATGCTAGTGTTGGGGGTCCATCTGGGGGTGATGATGATGATGCTGGTGTTGGGGGTCCATCTGGGGGTGATGATGATGATGCCAGTGTTGGGGGTCCATCTGGGGGTGATGATGATGCCAGTGTTGGGGGTCCATCTGGGGGTGATGATGATGCCAGTGTTGGGGGTCCATCTGGGGGTGATGATGATGATGCTGATGTTTGGGGTCCATCTGGGGGTGATGATGATGCCAGTGTTGGGGGTCCATCTGGGGGTGATGATGATGCCAGTGTTGGGGGTCCATCTGGGGGTGATGATGATGATGCTGGTGTTGGGGGTCCATCTGGGGGTGATGATGATGATGCCAGTGTTGGGGGTCCATCTGGGGGTGATGATGATGCCAGTGTTGGGGGTCCATCTGGGGGTGTTAATGCCAGTGTTGGGGATCCATGGTCTTCTAGTGGTGCTGGAATTGATTATGATGTCACTCTCCAGAGTTTTCATTTTCTAGTTGTGCTGACGATCTTGGTGTTGAGGTGCCATCTTGTAAAGGTTCTGATGATGTCAGCATGAAGGGTTCACCTTCTGGGGCACAGATGATGTCAGTGTTGGGGTTTACCTTCTGGGGGTACAGATGATATCAGCATAAGAAGTTTACCTTCTGGGGGTACAGATGATGTCAGCATGAGGGGTTTGCCTTCTGTGGATACAGATGATGTCAGCATGAGGGATCTGATTTCTGGGGGTACAGATGATGTCTGCTTGAGGGGTTTACCCTCTGGGGTACAGATGATGTCAGCACGAGTGGTTTACCTTCTGGGGATACAGATGATGTCAGCATGATGGGTCTACCTTCTGGAGGTACATATGATGTCAGCATGAGGGGTTTACCTTCTATGGCACAGGTGATGTCAGTGTTGGGGTTCCATTTTTCCGGAAATGCTGATGATGTCAGTGTTGACAGGGGGCTAGTAAGGCACATAAATCCTTTTGATATTTCTATTCATTCATTTATTCACTTATTCTTTTATCTAACAACTACCATGGCAGTCATTATCAACTTCCCTCCCCATCTTCTACCATCACTAGTAGACTAGACTTCAACTTATCACCATTTTCACATCCTTATCTCACTTCCCTTTGATTCAGCTTCACTTTCGTCCTTCTCTTACCATCACCCCGTTTCCCTCCACAGTTACATCTCTTCCATCACCATGACTCTTCCATCACCATGATTCTCTTCCATCACCATGCCACATCTTGCTCACCATTAATGCCATCATTACCACGATCATGCATTTTGGTAAGAAAATAGTAATTGCAAATATGATCATTAAGCCACCATTCGAAGTAGAGAAAGACCTTATAGTAATTATTAGTGATGACCTCAATCAAAGCACTGACTAGTTGTGTTAGAGCAAAAAGAATTTTAGGATATAATGCGAGAACTGTATGATGTAAAGTGAAGTATTCATTGCTGACACTGCATCGTCCTAGCCAGATTTCATTGAGGTTATGGTGTTCAACTCTTGTCAGACTAAGACAATGGAAAGCGAGAACAAATTTCCAGGACATTAACAAAACTAATTTCGTTGTTCAGAAATAAGCCGCATGAGGAAAGACTCGCAGATCTGAGATTATCTTCACCACCCTGAAAAAAAGGCAGATTCAGAGGAAATTCAATTGAAGTTTTCAGAATATTACATGCCACAGTCTTCACATTATAAAGAATAAAGGTATGAAATCAGAGGGAAGAAACTGCAGAAGCACATGTGGGTAAAGATATTGGAACAAACTACCACTAGTTGTTAAGGTGAAGATTGTCATTAACTTTAAATCAAAGCGACAAAAATAATGTTATCACTGAATGAACCTCTTCAAGAGGGAAGACAAGCGTTTCAGTTACTCATGAACATAAAAGTCAGCTTTTTTGTTTCAGAGTGAAGAGCATTCCTGTGAGTGTCCCATAGATGACACTAAGTTACTTGTCATATCCACTTTCTTATAAACTTTCCATAACAGTGTATCCTCCACAGTGTGCGCGGTCCCCCTTCTGTGCTCTTTCCTGCCAGAGGCAGTGGTGGGTAGGGAGGAGCCCTCCGCCTTACTGTCTCGTGTATGTTTGTAAAGAATTGGAAATTGTCCTCCAACAGATAGCCTCGTCATGGATCATCAGGTTTCCTGTTATCTGTCCTTCCCACATGCCTCCTACACCATCATTCCTCCACCCACTAGCCATCAACTGCACCAGCGCCACTCTAATCTAGGAACCATCACATGACCGGCCATCATCTCTCCATTACCCAGCCTGCGGCTTTTATTTCCACCGTCCCTCCGCCCCGTCTCTTCCCTCCGCCCGTCTCTTCCCTCCAGCTCTTCACCATCCTTGGGCACCAAGTTCTCCTTGAATATCTCAGCACTTATTCTCTCCGCACCCACACAACCATTTCCTCCGCACCCCACAACCCTTCCCTCCACACCCTCATAACACTTCCCTCCCAAACCCTACTCTTTGAGTACCATGACTTAACCCATTGAGCACGACGACTAAACCCGTGAGTAATATGGGATGTCTGGAGTTCTAAGGGATGTCTGGAATTCTAAGGGATGTTCATCACATTTAAGGAGTTGAGGAGTCAAGGGGGTGAATGATTTTCCGTCCAGCTATAAGTCATCATCTGCATATGATGAGCCACCCGTAAATTTTCATCGATATTGGCTTATGGAAAAAATGTATGAGAATATTTTTCGAAGACCAAAACTCAGGACGGGAGAAAAGTGTGACTCCAGATATGCATAGGAAATCCGAGAGCTGGAAACCAGTTAGGAAACTTGCAGGTTACTGGAAGGATAAATTGGAAGATATACCTCAGTAGCCTAAAGTTTGATAACTTTACTTAAGAGTTAGGAAAGGAGATTTTGTGTGTGTGTGTGTGTGTGTGTGTGTGTGTGTGTGTGTGTGTGTGTGTGCTAGTATGTGTGTGTGTGTGTGTGTGTGTGTGTGTGTGTGTGTGTGTGTGTGTGTGTGTGTGTGTGTGTGTGTGTGAGTGTATGCCAGTATGTGTGGTGTGTGTGTGTGTGTGTGTGTGTGTGTGCGTGTGTGTGTGTGTGTGTGTGTGTGTGTGTTAGTATGTGTGTGTGTGTGTCTGTGTGTGTATGTGTGTGTGTGTGTGTGTGTGTGTGTGTGTGTGTGTGTGTGTGTGTGTGTGTGTGTTAGTATGTGTGTGTGTGTGTGTATGTGTCATAACCTATTTAACATTTATTTCAGTGTAACTGATGGGGCATCTTTTAAACTGTTTATGTGATCATTCTGTATACTCAGATTCACAGTTTTATCGCTCACTCTATTACTCCACTACTTTTATACTACAGAAATATTTCCTTAAGTATTTGCAAACAAGTTTCATGCTTAATTTTGTGTTATGGTTTCTGGTTGTTCTGTATGCTCACTATTGACATCATCAGACTAGTTTAACAACTTAAAGGTTATGATCAAGCCACCCCTTACTCTCCTCTCCTCCATGATAGACAAATTTATGGCCTTTGACCTTCCAGTAGTTCACTTAATTCTGGTACCATCTTTGTTTTCCTCCTCTGGATCTACTCTGTTAGTTATCTGTCCTTGAAGTGCAATGACCAAACTAAAGATGAATTAGTCTAGTCTTGACCAGATATAGGATGTGAACAGGTTTCTGAACATAATCTTTTTTATGTACATAAATCAAGTTTAGATGTCTGTCAACAGACATTTCGTCTCCACAGTTTTCTTGAGGTGGTACTCTGGCGACAGGTTAGGTACGATGACAATCCTTGCACACATATTCCTACACAGCTTTCCATGGTTTACCCCAGACGCTTCACATGCCTTGATTCAATCCACTGACAGCACGTCAACCCCGGTATACCACATCGCTCCAATTCACTCTATTCCTTGCCCTCCTTTCACCCTCCTGCATGCTCAGGCCCCGATCACACAAAATCTTTTTCACTCCATCTTTCCACCTCCAATTTGGTCTCCTCTTCTCCTCGTTCCCTCCACCTCCGACACATATATCCTCTTGGTCAATCTTTCCTCACTCATTCTCTTCATGTGCCAAACCACTTCAAAACACCCTCTTTGCTCTCTCAACCACGCTCTTTTTATTTCCACACATCTCTCTTACCCTTACGTTACTCACTCGATCAAACCACCTCACACCACACATTGTCCTCAAACATCTCATTTCCAGCACATCCATCCTCCTGCGCACAACTCTATCCATAGCCACGCCTCGCAACCATACAACATTGTTGGAACCACTATTCCTTCAAACATACCCATTTTTGCTTTCCGAGATAATGTTCTCGACTTCCACACATTCTTCAAGGCCCCCAGAATTTTCGCCCCCTCCCCCACCCTATGATCCACTTCCGCTTCTATGGTTCCATCCGCTGCCAGATCCACTCCCAGATATCTAAAACACTTCACTTCCTCCAGTTTTTCTCCATTCAACCTCACCTCCCAACTGACTTGACCCTCAACCTACTGTACCTAATAACCTTGCTCTTATTCACATTTACTCTTAACTTTCTTCTTCCACACACTTTACCAAACTCAGTCACCAGCTTCTGCAGTTTCTCATTATTATTATTATCATCATCATTATCATTATCATTATTATT